>NW_022196897.1:53121193-53148587 GCF_008632895.1 Mastomys coucha
TCTCTCTCTCTCTCTCTCTCTCTCTCTCTCACACACACACACACACACACACACACACACACACGGGATTATCCCATGCATGCTCTCTGGTTGGTGGTTTATTCTCTGTGAGCCCTTATAAGACCAGGTTAGTTGATTCTGTAGGATTTTTTGTGGTGTCCTTCACCTCTCTGGATATTCCTCTCTCTCTTCAACAAGATTCCCCGAGCTTCACCTAATGTTTGGCTGTGGGTCTCTGCATGTATTCTCATCAGCTGCTGCGTGAAGCCACTCAGATGAATGTAATGCTAGACTCCTGTCTGCAAGAACAGCAGTATATCATTAATAGTGTCAGGGATGGGCTCACCCATGGCAATGAAATCACTGTATTTTATCTCACTCATACAGATCATCCCTGTTTGGGCATCCTTCTCACCTATTTGATGGTTTTGAGTCTAAAGATGCATTGAATGCTATTATAGTGTGTTTATTTGCTCTTATTCTCCCTGTCTTTTTATTCTATAAATCCTATCCTTTTTTTTTTTTTTTAATGATTGTTGAGTTTGTATCTCAGTGTGTGTCAAGGGTGGTGTGGAACTTACTCTGTGGCTCAGGCTGGCATTGAAATTGCAATTCTCATGTTGTACTCTCCTAATTGTTTGGATTACAGTCTTGCACCACCATCTAGGATTTTATTCTATGAATTGTAGTGCTGATTCTACTTATTTGATATGTAGATAATACTTATGATTTGATGTTTGGAGGTGAACATATACAGTCACATGTCACTTAAAGGCATGAGTATGTATTGAGAAAAACATCACTAGACGATTTTAATGTGGAAACATAATAGAATACTTAAACGGACTTACATAGTTTAGTCAAATCACTCAACATTAATGCATCAAGGAGTCCAATATACACTAGATGTATGAAGCTGCTCTCAGCACAGTGTGGCCTTAGACATTTTTATAAGTAGAAATACACTCTAAAATAATGATTAAAAAGGTATACTATAGAAAATCCACAGAATTGTGACAGCTGCTATCATCAAGTGTTAAGATACAAACATAATTGAAAGGCTGCCATGCTCTATGGGATTGGCAGCAGCAGATGTCTGCAGATACCACCATTACCACATACATCATGTGTTGTGCCTTGAGTTTAGGAAAGCTACCTGAATAAAGATTGGGTCTTCTCAGCTCTACTCATGGGGCCAGCTTTGTGTTTCCATCTGTCTGTGACTAAGGTACCAGTGTGCAGTGCTTGACAATCCTGCCGAGAATAGATTTTGCTTCTCTATTTTTTTTTTTAACTGAGAACAAATTTGAGAGCCTATAAGAGCATCTGCTTTCTTCTCTTTGTATTTAATCTAGTGTCTTTGTCCATACATTTGCTCTCATCATCGCTGTTTCATAGCAGTAGCATTATCTTTTGTATGCACATATTTAAATTTTGGGTGGCAGAATAATTTAAACACATACTTATTGTTTGTGGATAATATCAGTCTTTCTGAAAGGGTGCAACAACAGGATTCATTTCTCTTAAAGTTGTGTGGACAGAACAGAAGTGGTTACCTCAATCCTTTTTATTCAGTAGAAATGAGCCACCTACAAGGCCTAACACTATTACTGATGCTATATTGTGCTAAGAGACAGAAGCCTAGCATGGCTGCCCTTTGAGAGACCCAAAAAGCACCTGACTGAGACAGAAGCAGATACCTACACTCAACCAATAGACAGAATCCTGGGACCCCTGTGGTTGAATTAGGGAAAGGCTGGAAGAGGTTGGGGAGGGCAACCCCATAGAAAGATCAACAGTCTCAACAAACCTAGACTCCTGAGATCTCCCAGACATTGATCTACCAACCAGGCAGCATATAATAGCTTGTCCAAGGTCCCAGACACATGTACAACAGAGGACTGCCTGGTCTGGCCTCAGTGAGAGAAGAAGCACCTAACTCTTGAGACACTTGAGGCCCCAAGGAATGGGGAGGCCTGGCAGGGGTGTTGGAGGTGGGAGTATGGAATGTAGAGACATCCTCTTGTAGATGGAGTTGTGGAGGGGGAATGGAATGAAAAACTGTCTGAGGGCAGAATGGGAGGGGGATAATGACTGGGCTGTAAAAAAAAAAGATTAAATGTAATTTAAAAAAAATAAGAAGCAGTATATGAAAAAATGTCTGGCTATTGACTGCGGGTACCAATTGAGTAAACAAACGGCCAGAAGATAGACAAATACTACTGATGAATATGACCACTTCAAATCTATTGCCATGATTATGACCTGGTTCAGTTATAGTAATTAAACTTATATGTGAGAAATTTAACTAAAACTATATTGATAACATATTCAGGTTAGGGGGAAAGTATTTCTTACTATCTGATTAGATCTTGTATCCAAATAGGTAAAAAAAAAAATAAGTAAAACATAAGTTATAGTAATTATAAGAATAATACCATTTCAAAATTGTGATCTGGGGCTAAAGAGATGGCTTTGGTAAAGAATACTGCTGTCATGCCTGATGACCTTGAGCTTGCTGTCTGCCCCACATGGTAGACAGAGATGACTGATTCTTGCAAGTTATCCTCTAAGCTCTACCATGGCACCACTCCTTCTCTCTCCCTCCCCAACCTCTGTCTTATACACACACACACACACACACACACACACACACACACACACACAAACTAGTTAAGTAAACAAATAACTGTAATTTTAAGCATAATGACATGTTCCATAGGGTTGCTTATGAAATATCTGAAGCTGTCAAATATCCTTCAATATTAATATTTTCAAGTAATATTATGGGCAAAATCTATAAATTTTAGTTCGAACCTCTACTTTCTCCATCCAGCAATAACCATTAGGTAAGAAAAAAAACTTTGACTTTTTAACTTAAAACTTTTAAACCTTTAAACTGAAAACTGAAAATGGTCCCCATTTGTGAAAACACACACCTCATTATAGACGCTTCATTTGAGGAAGACAAGGCTCGAGTCTTGCAGTGGTGTCTTTACTGTACTGCGACTTTGGATGCATTGGTTAGATAGAGGAACCCATGTACCCTTCAGTAGAGATAGCGAACAAATCGTGGTGAGAAATACTTCAAAGAGAGAGTCACATTTAAAAGAAAAATGTAAGATAAGAACTTATTTAAAATACAAACTCCCATAGTTATGAAGAAAGAAAAATTATGTGTTATGTTAACAGACATACTTAAAAGTAATAAAAAGAAATAAGTTGGCAAGAAAGAAAAATGACATAATTATTCTTTTGGAAAATACTTTAAAAAATTAAAAGTAGACAAGATTCAAAAGAAGACAAAAACAAACAATTAAAATCTCCAAAAGAAGCTGAAATAGAAATGAGGACGTGAGGCCTGGAGAGATGGCTGAGAGTTTAAGAGCGCTGGCTGTTCTTCTAGAGATCTTGAGTTCAATTCCCAGCAACCACATGGTGTCTTATAACCATCTGGAATGGGAACTGGTGTGTCTGAAGAGAATACCATGTATGTACTCACGTACATAAAATAAGTAAATTTTTTGAAAAAACGAAGTGAGGAAAAATTTTAAACTGTAATAAAAATGTAATTCACAATGGAAAAGACAGGGATGAAAGAGAAATAAGAATGAATTACTTCATGCAAATAGAAACCTTCTGGACAGGCTGCAGAAGTGGCAGAGCAGCTGGGACAGGGTTCTTTCTACCTCCATTTACAACCAAGAGGTGCACCTGTTCCACAGCCCTTTGTGCACCTTTCCTGCCATGGGAGAACCAATCTCCAGGGAGTGGTCTGACCCCAGGACTCAGGTGAGATCACCATTTTCTCTCCGGTGACTTTCTAAGGTGGGACCAGCCAGGAGGCACAGGCCACAGAAGCTGCAAGCAGCTGGGACAGGGACCTTCATTCATCCATCTGCACCAATGACGGACAGTTGATCCACAGCTCTCTGTGCATGGGTCTTACCAGGGGAGAGTTGATCTCCCAGGAGTGCTGACAGACCCACAGGAGGAACAAGCTCCAGCCAGAGGCAGTCAGAACATCTAATACCAAAGATTAACAGATGGCGAAAGGCAAATGCACGAATCTTACCAACAGAAACCAAGACTCCTTGGCTTCATCAGAACCCAGGACTCCCACCAGAGTAACTCCTGGATAGCCCAGCACATGGGAAAAGCAAGATTTGGATCTAAAATCATATCTCATGATGGTGTAGAGGAATTTACGAAGGATGTAAATAACTCCCTTAAAGAAATACAGGAGAACACAGGTAAACAGCTACAAGTCCTTAAGGAGGAAACACAAAAAATCCCTTAAAGAATTGCAGGAGAACACGAGTAAATAAGTAGAATCCCTTAAAGAGGAAACACAAAAATCCCTTAAAGAATTACAGGCAAGCACAACCAAACAGGTGAAGGAATTAAACAAAACCATCTAGGATCTAAAAATGGAAGTAGAAACAATTAAGAAATCACAAAGAGAGACAACGCTGGAGATAGAAGACCTAGGAAAGAAGTCAAGAGCCCTAGATGCAAGCATCACCAACAGAATACAAGAGATAGAAGAGAAATTCTCAGGTCAGAAGATACCATAGAAAATATTGACACAACAGTCAAAGAAAATGCAAAATGCAAAAAGCTCCTAACCCAAAACATCCAGGACACAATGAGAAGACCAAACCTAAGGATAATAGGTATAGAAGAGAGTGAAGACTCCCAATGTAGTGGGCCAGTAAATATCTTCAATAAAATTATAGAAGAAAACTTCCCTAACCTAAAAAAAGGGATGCCCATGACCATACAAGAAGCCTACAGAACTCCAAATAGTTTGGACCAGAAAAGAGATTCCTCCCATCACATAATAATCAAAACACCAAATGCACAAAACAAGGAAAGAATATTAAAAGCAATGAGGTAAAAAGGTCAAGTAACATATAAAGGCAGACCTATCAGAATTATACCAGACTTCTGCCAGAGACTCTGAAAGCTAGAAGATCCTGGGCTAACTTCATACAGACCCTAAGAGAACACAAATGCCATACCCACCCAAACTCTCAATTACCATAGATGGAGAAACCAAAGTATTCCATGACAAAACCAAATTTAGACAATATCTTTCCACAAATCCAGCCCTTCAAAGAATAATAAATGGAAAACTCCAACACACGGAGAGAAATTACATTCTAGAAAAAGCAAGAAAAATCTTACAACAAAACTAAAAAACGATAGCCACATGAACAGAATTCCAACTATAATGACAAAAATAACAGGAAGCAATAATTACTTTTCCTTAACATCTATTAATATCAATGGAATCAATTCCCCAATAAAAAGACATAGACTATGAGACTGGTATGTAAATAGGACCCAATATTTTGTTGCATACAGGAAACCCACCTCAGTGACAAACAAACACTATCTCAGAATAAAAAGCTGGAAAACAAGTTTCCAAGGAAATGGTCCCAGGAAAAAAGCTGGAATAGCAATTCTAATATCGAATAAAATCAACTTTCAACCTAAAGTGATCAAAAAAGATAAAGGAGGGAAACTTCATACTTGTCAAAGGTAAGATTTACCAAGATGAACTCTCAATTCTGAATTTCTATGCTCCAAATGCAAGGGCATCTACATTCATAAAAGAAACTTTACTAAAGCTCAGAGCACACATTGCACTGCATATAATATTAGTGAGAGACTTCAACACCCCACTCTATGCAATGGACAGATCATGGAAACTAACTAAACAAAGACATAGTGAGACTAACAGAAGTTATGAAACAAATGGATTTAACAGATATCTATAGAACATTTTATTCTAAAACAAAAGGATATACCTTCTTCTCAGCACCTCATGGTACCTTTTCCAAAATTGACCATATAATCAGTCACAAAACTGGTCTCAACAGATGCAAGAAGATTGAAATAATTCCTTACAGACTATCAGATTACTATGGACAAAGGCTACTCCTCAATACCAACATAAACAGTAGAAAGCTCACATATACCTGGAAGCTTAACAACACTCTACTCAATGATAACTTGGTCAAAGAAGAAATAAAGAAAGAAATTAAAGACTTTTTTTTTTAGAGTTTAATGAAAATGAAACCACAACATACCCAAACTTATGGGACACAATGAAAGAAGTCCTAAAAGGGAAAACTCATATCTCTGAGTACCAAAAAACAAAACAAAACAAAACTGAAGAGAGTATGCACCAGCAATTTGATAGCACATCTGAAAGCTCTAGAAGACACCAAGAGGTGTCGACAGCAGGAAATAATCAAACTCAGGGCTGAAATCAACCAAATGGAAACAAAAAGAACTATACAAAGAATCAACCAAACCAGGAGCTGGTCCTTTGAAAAAAAATCAACAAAATAGACAAACCCCTTAGCCAGACTAACTAGAGGGCACAGAGACAGTATCAGATTAATAAAATCAGAAATGAAAAGGGAGAAATAACAACAGAAACTGAGGAAATCCAAAAAATCATGAGATCCTACTACAAAAGCCTATACTCAAAAAAGACCCTGGAAAACCTGCATGAAATGGACAATTTTCTAGACAGATATCAGGTAACAAAGTTAAATCAAGATCAGATAAACAATCTAAACAGTTTTATACCTCCTAAAGAAATAGAAGCACTCATTAATAGTCTCCCAACCAAAAAAAGCCTGGAACCAGACGGGTTTAATGCAGAATTTTAACAGACCTTCAACGAAGACCTAATACCAATACTCCTCAAACTATTCCACAAAATAGAACCAGGTGGTACTCTACCCAATTCTTCCTATGAAGCTACAATTACTCTTATACCTAAACCACACAAAGACCTAAAAAAGAAAGAAAACTTCAGACCAATTTTCCTTATGAATATCGATGCAAAAATACTCAATAAAATTCTTGTAAACCGAATCCAAGAACACAACAAAATGATCATCCATCATGATCAAGTAACCATCATCCCAGGGATGCAGGGATGTTTCAATATATGGAAATCCATCAATGTAATTCACTATATAAACAAACTCAAAGAAAAGAAAACCTATGATCATCTCATTAGATGTTGAGAAAGCATTTGACAAATCCAACACCCCTTATGATAAGTCTTGGAAAGATCAGGAATTCAAGGCCCATACCTAAACATAATAAAAGCAATATACAGCAAACCAGTAGTCAACATCAAACTAAATGGAGAGAAACTTGAAGCAATCCCACTAAAATCAGTGACTAGACAAGGCTGACCACTCTCTCCCTACCTATTTAATATTGTACTTGAAGTCCTAACTAGAGCAATTAGACCACAAAAGGAGATCAAAGGGATACAAATTGGAAAGGAAGAAGTCAAATTATCACTATTTACTAATGATATGATAGTATACTTAAGTGACCCCAAAAATTCCACTAGAGAGCTCCTAAACCTGATAAACAACTTCAGCAAAGTAGCTGGTTATAAAATTAACTCAGCACATCAGTAGCCTTCATCTACGCAAAGGATAAACAGGCTGAGAAAGAAATTAGAGAAACACATCCTTCACAATAGTCACAAATAATATAAAATACCTTGGTGTGATTCTAAGCAAGTAAAAGATGGATATGACAAGATCTTCTAGTCTCTGAAGAAGGAAATTGAAGAAGATCTCAGAAGATGGAAAGATCTCTTATGCTCATGGATTGGCAGGATTAATATAGTAAAAATGGCCATCTTGCTGAAAGCAATCTACAGATTCAATGCAATACCCATCAAAATTCCAACTCAATTCTTCAGACATGGACAGAGCAATTTGCAGATTCATCTGGAATAACAAAAAACCTAGGATAGTGAAAACTATTCTCAATAATAAAAGAACCTCTGGTGGAATCACCATTCCTGACCTCAAGCTGTGCTACAGAGCAATTGTGATAAAAAACTGCATGGTATTGGTACAGTGACAGGCAGGTGGATCAATGGAATAAAACTGAAGACCCAGAAATGAACCCACACACCTATGGTCACTTGATCATTGACAAAGGAGCTAAAACCATCCAGTGGAAAAAAGACAGCATTTTCCACAACTGGTGCTAGCTCAACAGGCGGTTAGCATGTAGAAGAATGAAAATCAATCCATTCCTATCTCCTTATACAAAGCTCAAGTCAAAGTGGACCAAGAACCTCCACATAAAACTAGATACACTGAAACTAATAAAAAAGAAAGTGGGGAAGAGCCTTGAGCACATGGGCACAGGGGAAAATTTCCTGAACAGAACACCAATAGCTTATGCTTTAAGATCAAGAACTGATAAATGGGACTCATAAAATTACAAAGTTTCTGTAAGGCAAAAGACACTGTAAATAGGACAAAAATGGCAACCATTGGATTGGGAAAGGATCTTTTCCAATCCTATATCCAATAGAGGTTAATATCCAATATATACAAAAAACTCAAAAAGATAGACTCCAGACAACCAAATAACCCTATTAAAAAATGGGATACAAAGCTAAACAAATAATTCTCAGTATTCTGAAGAATACTGAATGGCTGAGAAGCACCTAAAGAAATGTTCAACATCCTTAGTCATCAGGGAAATGCAAATCAAAACAACCCTGAGATTCCACCTCACACCAATTAGAATGACTAATATCAAAAACTCAGGTGACAGCAGCTGCTGGCAAGGTTGTGGAGAAAGAGGAACACTCTTTCATTGCTGATGGGTTTGCAAGCCGGTAAACCACTCTGGAAATCAGTTTGGAGGTTCCTCAGGAAATTGGACATAATACTACCCATCTATACTATTCCTGGGCATATACCCAGAAGATGCTCCAACATGTAATAAGGACACATGCTCCACTATGTTCATAGCAGACTTATTTATAATAGCCAGAAACTGGAAACTACCCAGATGTCTCTCAACAGAGGAATGGATACAGAAATTGTGGTACATCTACACAATGGAGTACTACTCAGCTATTAAAAACAATGAATTTAGAAAATTCTTAGGGAAATGGATGGATCTGGAGAATATCATCCTGAGTGAGGTAACCCAATCACAAAAGAACACACATGGTATGCACTCTCTGATAAGTGGATATTAGCCCAGAAGATCAGAATACACAAAGTACAATCCACAAACCACAAAAAAACTCAAGAAGGAAGACCAAAGTGTGGATACTTCGATCGTTCTTAGAAGGGGGAACAAATACCAAGGAAAGAGTTGGAAAGACAAACTATGGAGCAGAGACTAAAGGAAGGACAGTCCAGAGACTGCTTTACCTGGGAATCCCTTCCATTTTCAATCAGCAAACCCAGACACTATTGTGGATGCCAGCAAGTGTTAGATGACAGAAGCCTGATATAGCTGTCTCCTGAGAGGCTCTGATATTGCCCAACTAATAGAGAAGTAGAGGCTCACAGCCATCCATTGGACTTAGCACAGGGTCCTCAGTGAAGGAACTAGAGCACTGAAGGGTTTGCAGCCCCTTAAGACTAACAATAATATGAACTAAGTAGTACCCTCAGAGCTTCCAGGGACTAAACCACCAACCAAAGTGTACACATGGTGGGACTCATGGCACCAGCAGCATATGTATAGCAGAGGATGGCCTAGTCGGTCATCAATGGGAGGAGAGGCCCTTGGTCCTGTGAAGGTTGTATGCCCCAGTGTAGGGGAATAGCAGGGCCAGGAAGCTGGAAAAGGTAGGTTGGTAAGCAGGGGGAGGTGGGAGGAGACATGGTTTCTTTTTTTTTTTTTTTCCCAAGAGGGGAAACTGGGAAAGGAGATATCATTTGAAATGTAAATAAAGAAAATACCTAGTAATAAAAAGTAGAAAGCTTCTGGCTCTATCTTCACCAACAATTCATACTTTATTTCTATAACTTTTAAATACTTTCTTAAACCTGGTAATCCCAGCTATCAGTCAATATGGTTATTCACTATCAGTACATCTTAGCTCTATTATGCTGCATAATTTTACATATAAAGCAATTGTATATCTGTAGTGTCTTCTAAAATGTCCTGGTATTTATAGTGAAAATTAGCTAGATTCTTGCTAACGTGATGTTCATCTCCTGCAAGCCCTACCACTATTCTGAGGATGCCAGTCATTTAGATAGCACCCTTCTTGATTAAATATTCTGGTCTATTTTGCAAAATATTCTACTGCCAAAAATCAAAGTCAGGTGAAATATTATTCTTATTTGATGATCTCACAAAAGTCACTAAAAATATTTGCTATTTTTTTTTGCATGTGTGCATAAAATGTATGTATGGGGGACTTGTGCCAGGTGTGCAACTGTAAGCCAGAGAACAACTTTGAAGAATTGGTTCTCTCTTTGTACTTTTATGTAAATTCCTGGGATTAAATTCTAGTCAAAGAATGTCTTTACCCACTAAGCCATCTCCCTGCTCACTCAACCACTGACTAATTTTATAAGGCTTTCCATCTACTTAATGCATTCTTTGCATTCTTGAATCAAAAACTAAAACCAAAGGGACACAAATTGGAGAGCAAGAAGTCACAATATCACTATTAGCAGATGATATGATAGTATAATTAAGTGACCCCAAAATTCCACGAGAGAACTCCTAAATCTGATAAACAACATCAGCAAAGCGGCTGAATATAAAATTAACTCAAACAAATCAGAAGTCTTTCTCTACACAAAGGATAAACAGGTTGAGAATGAAATTAGGGAAGCAACACCCTTCACAATAGTCACAAATAATACAAAATACCTTGGTGTGACTCTAAGCAAGCAAGTGAAAGATGTGTATGACAAGAACTTTAAGTCCCTGAAGAAAGAAATCAAAGATATCTCAGAAGATGGAAAAATCTCACATGCTCATGAATTGGCAGGATTAATATAGTAAAAATGGCCATCTTACTGAAAGCAATCTACAGATTGAATGCAATCCCCATAAAATTCCCACTCAGTTCTTCTTAGAGTAAGAAGGAGCAATTTGCAAATTCATTTTGAATATCCAAAAAGCCAGAATAGCAAAAACTATTCTCAACAATAAAAGAACTCCTGGTGGAATCACCATCCCTGACCTCAGCTGTATTACAGAGCAATCATGATAAAAGCTGCATAGTATTGATACAGTGACAGGCGGTTAGATCAATGGAATAGAACTGAAGACCCAGAAATGAAGCCACACACCTATGGTCACTTGATCTTTGACAAAGGAACTAAAACCATCAAGTGGAAAAAAGACAGCATTTTCAACAAATGGTGCTGGCTCAACTGGAGGTCAGCATGTAGAAGAATGCATATGGATCCATTCTTTTCTCCTTGCACAAAGCTCAAGTCCAAGTGGATCAAGAACCTCCACATAAAACCAGAAACACTGAAACTAATAGAAGAGAAAGTGGGGAAGAACCTCGAACACATAGACACAGGGGAAAATCTCCTAAACAGGACAGTAATGGTTTCTGCTCTAAGATCAACAATTGACAAATGGAACCTCATAAAGTTACAAAGCTTCTGTAAGGCAAAGGACACTGTCAATAGGACAAATTGGCAATCAACAGATTGGGAAAAGAACTTTACCAACCCTACATATGATAGAGGGATAATAGTCCAATACATACAAACAACTCAAGAAGTTAGACTTCAGAGAACCAAAACACCCTATTAAAAATGGGGTACAGAGCTAAACAAAGAATTCTCAACTGAGAAACACTGAATGGCTGAGAACCATCTAAAGAAATGTTCAATATCCTTAGTCATCAGGAAAATGCAAATCAAAACAACCCTAAGATTCCACCTCATACCAATTAGAATGACTAAGATTAAAAACTCAGGTGACAGCAGATGCTGTCAAAGATGAGGAGAAAGAGGAACATTCCTCCATTGTTGGTGGGATTGAAGTTGTTAGAACCACTCTGGAAATCAGTCTGGCAGTTCCTCAGAAAACTGGACATAGTACAACCTGAGGACCCAGTTATACCACTCCTGGGCATATACCTAAAAGATGCTCTAACATATATCAAGGACACATGCTTGACTATTATTTATAATGGCCAGAAGCTGGAAAGAATCCAGATGTCCTTCAACAGAGGAATGGATACAGAAAAATGTGGTACATTTACACCACAGAGTACTATTCAGCGATTAAAAACAATGACTTCATGAAATTCTTAGGCAAATGGATGGAACTAGAAAATATCATACTGAGTAAGGTAACCCAATCACAAAAGAACGCATGTGGTATGTACTCACTGGTAAGTGAATATTAGCCCAGAAGATCAGAATACTCAAGATACAATTCACAGACCACAGGAAGCTCAAGAAAAAGGAAGACCAAAGTGTGGATGTTTCAGTCCTACTTAGAAGGGGGAATGAAATAGTTACTGAAGGTAGAGGGTGGGAGGGACTTGAGAGGAGGAGAGGAGGGGGAAGGGGAAAAGGGGACAGGATCTGGTGTGGGAGGAGGCAAGGGAGATGTAGAAAGGGTCTGAAATTTGAACAGAGGTGTGTAGCAATGGGTGATGGGGAACTGGGTATAGCCATGAGCAAGTCACAGATGCCAGCAAAGCAAGAGTCTCCCAGGACTCAGCAGAGATAACACTAGCTGAAATGCCCAACAAAGGGGAGGAAGAACCTGTAGAGACCATATCCAGATGTTAGGCAAGGCCCAAGGTTGGGGGATGTGGCTACACACTCATCTCCAAATTCTTAACCCAGAATTGCTCCTGTCTAAAGGAAATGTAGGGACAAAGAGTAGAGCAGAGACTGAAGGAAAGGCCATCCAGAGACTGCCCCACCTGAGGATCCATACCATAAAGACACTATTGCTAAGGTCAAGAAGTACTTGCTGACAGGAGCCAGTTATAGCTTTCCCCTGAGAAGCTCTGCCAGACCCTGACAAATACAGCGGCAGATGTTGCAGGCAACCATTGGACTTAGCACGGTGGTCCCTGATGGAAAAAGGACTGAAGGAGCTGAAGGGGTCTGCAACCTCATAGGAAGAACCATATCAACCAACCAGATCCCTGAGAGCTCCCAGGGACTAAACTACCAACCAAAGAGTACACATAGAGGGACCCATGGCTCCAGCTGCATATGTCTGGCACCAATAGGAGGAAAAATCTTTGGTCCTGTGAAGGAGTGATGCCCCAGCATAGAGGAATGCCAGGGTGGTAAGGTAGGAGTGGGAGCAGGAGCACCCTCATAGAAGCAGGGGGAGGGAGGATGTGAGAGGGGCGGTTCTGGAGGGGAAACTGGGAAAGGGGATAACATTTGAAATATAAATATACAAAAATCCAATAAAAAAATAAAAAACAAAAAACAAAAAAAAGAAACTTTTTTTTGAGTCAGGATCACTTTATCTAGCCTTGACTGTCCTGGAGTTTATTGTCCAGATCAAGCTGGCCTTGAATTCACAGAGGCCTTCCTCTGCCTCCTGAGTGCTGAGATTAAAGGTGTGCACCACCATACTCATCCTCAAAAGATATTTTGGCAGAATAAAATACTGATATGTTCTCAGATCAAGAGCCTAAAAACCATTAGAAAATTCTTTATATACTATTACGTTTGAGAAATACACATTTGTATAAGCTGTTTTTTTAAATGTGGATGTACGTATGTATTCTCCTCTATTGTTTCTATCATGCAGTCTATTTTCTTGAGGTTTCAGTTTAATGTTAAATGCCCTCTACTCTCTTGAAAGAGTCTTAAGTGTATCTCAAATATGGTGTCAGATATTCTGGTGTAGGGGAGAGAATGTTATGGATGAGCAGTGAGCGTTTTCAGGCTGGGAAGGAGATTGCAGACTCATAAAGAGGATGACAGTCTAACAGGGCATAGCTAGACTAGCTCCTAGACACAGAAGACTCTAGACTTCCAAGCTTGACAGCACACTAAACAGACAGAGAGGCCAAGATGGATGTGATGAGGTGAGGTGGCATTTCTTGGTATTCAGTTGGGGTTGATGCCCAAATACCCACTTAGTGGGAGGAGAATTATTCACCTTGGTGTATAACCTCCAGATCATCTCAAGCAGTGGTAATCCTACAATGCTCTTCCTGCCCTTGTATAGTTTTTAGTTATAGACTTTCTTTGGCTGATGGAATGAGACTCATAGACTCCAGTTAAGCTTTCACTGAAGCACTGTGTGTCCACACAGCCTCATGCTCTAGTTCCTTTGCTCTGAGTATGACACGTCTCAAATGGCTGCTTCCTTTTCAGCCTGGATCCTGGAATAAGAAGACACATTCCCTGGAGGTCAAAAGGCAGCTAATAGGCTCCAACCGGTCTAAAAGAACTGATTTATCAGTGACATTTGACAGTGATCTTACTAATGTGTAAGTGCATGCCACTGATCAAAGACAAGACTGCTAAATGGGTTGAACTAATTAGGAGTATTTGTCTCTCAGGCATCAATCTTGCCTGAGATCAGATCTTCCACACCTTATGAGGCCCCACCTATAGTTCTAGATGAAAAACACATCATTATTAGCAATCAGAGTCTTTGGACAATCATATAGCAACTCGGGAAAATTCATTCAAAGAATGCTAATTAGCCTATATCAGGAATCCAAAGAGTGGGCTGAAGAGATAGTTCATTAGTAAAACAGTTGCCATGTAAGCATGGAGATCTATATTCAGATCTTCAGTACCCACAGAAAAAGCTGCTGTAGCAGCCTATGTCTATAATTCCAGTGCTGGAGAGGCAATGACAGGGGCATCATGGGGCTCACTGTCTATTCAGTCCAACTGAATCAAGAATTTCAGGTTCAGTGAGAAATCCTGTCACAAAAACTAAGGTGGAGAGCACCAAAGAAAGAAATGTGATATTTATCTCTGGTCTCCCTATGCACAAGAACACACACACACACACACACACACACACACACACACACACACACACACACTTCTGTGTATATACACGTCCACACTCATGAGCACCCATGCATAAGCACATGCACACACTCCCACACAGGGAAACATACATAAACATACAACAAAGAATATGTATTATCAATCATAAGCTGGTTATTTAAGATGTCTTTTTTTATTAGATATTTTCTTTATTTACATGTCATATGATTTCTCCTTTCCCAGTTTCCCCTCCAAAAAAAACCAAAAAAACAAAAAAACAAAAAACAAAAAACAACAAGAACAAACCTCTGTTGCCTCCCCTTCCCCCTGATTGCCACCCCATCCTCTCCCACTTATTGGCCCTGGCATTCCCTTACACTGGGACACAGAACCTTCACAGGGTCAAGGGCCTTTCCTCCCATTGATGCTCGACTTTGCAATCCTCTACTATACACATGCTGCCAAAACAATCAGTCCCACCATGTATAGTCCTTGGTTGGTGGTTGAGTCCTTGGGAGCTCTGAGGGTTCTTTGAGAAAATCAACAAAATAGATAAACCCTTAGCCATACTAACTAGAGGGTACAGAGACAGTATCTTAATTAACAAGATCAGAAATGAAAAGGGAGACATAACAACAGACACTGAGGAAATCCAAAAAATCATCAGATCCTACTACAAAAACCTATACTCAAAAAAACTGGAAATCCTGGATGAAATGGATAATTTTCTAGACAGATGCCAGGTACCAAAGTTAAATCAAGATCAGATCAATGATCTAAACAGTCCCATATCTGCTCATGAAATAGTAACAGTCATTAATAGTCTTCCAACCAAAAAAACCCAGAACCAGATGGGTTTAGTGCAGAGTTTTATCAAACCTTCAAAGAAGACTTAATACCAACACTCCTCAAACTATTTCACAAAATAGAAACTTAAGGCACTCTACCCAATTCGTTCTATGAAGCCACAATTACTCATATCCTAAACCACACAAAGACCTAATGAAGAAAAAAAAACTTCAGACCACTTTCCCTTATGAATATCGATGCAAAAATACTCAATAAAATTCTTGCAAACCGAATCAAAGAACACATCAAAACGATCATCCACCACGATCAAGTAGGCTTCATCCCAGGGATGCAGGGATGGTCCAATATACAGAAATCTGTCATTGTAATTCACTATATTCGAAACTCAAAGAGAAAAACCATATGATCATCTCATTAGATGCTGAGAAAGCATTTGACAAAATCTGACACCCCTTCATGATAAAAGTCTTGGAAAGATCAGGAATTCAAGGTCCATACTTAAACATAGTAAAAGCAATACATGGCAACATCAAACTAAATGGAGAGAAACTTGAAGCAATCCCACTAAAATCAGGGACTATACAAGGCTGCTCACTTCCTCCCTACCTATTCAATATTGTACTTGAAATCCTAGCCAGAGTAATTAGACGACAAAAGGAGATCAAAGGGATACAAATTGGAAAGGAAGAAGTCAAATTATCACTATTTGCTGATGATATGATTGTATACTTAAGTGACCCCAGAAATTCCATCAGAGAGCTCCTAAACCTGATAAACAACTTCAGCAAAGTACCAGGATACAAAATTAACTCAAGCAAATAAGAGGCCTTCCTCTACATAAAGATAAACAGGTGGAGAAAGAAATTAGGGAAAGTTAAGATATCTTAGTAAAACAATTCCTCTACCAAAAAGGGCAAAGAAACCATACCGTGGTGAGTGAATGGTCCAGCCATGGATATTTGCTAGAACTGTCATTGTCTGTCAGTGTGTCTCTGCTGCAGAATTTAAGATATCAAGAAGGAGCCGTCCTAGTGAGAACAGAAAATCTAGTGTTGCCACTATAGCTCACTCACTAGAAGTTAAGTGCACACTTCCTAAACGAAGACTTTGACACAAGCCAGTTCAGTTACTTCCTCATTTTCTTGTCCCCATTTCTCTTTCTGTAGAAATGTGAGATTTCAATTCAGTTTTATTTGGAAAACACATTACTGTAAACCCTACAAAGTTATAGCAATGTAACTGTATGGAATCAAGCAATATAGGCCATTTTTCCTCAGTGGTGCTGGTGAAGGTGCAATGAGGTAGCTGTACTTAGCAGACTGAGGAAATTCTGCTAGAGTCAGCATTGCCTCTTCATTGCTATGAAACAGTAATGGAAAAAACAAAACAAAACAAAAGCCAAATGCAAACACTATATACATAACTTCCCCTGATGGAAAAAGAGATCAACATGTTAACATGTGATGTTCGAGTAAATTGTTATGACCCCATTTTGCAAATATTTGCCTAACTTAACCATGATTTCCTTAGAATCATGCAGTATTTATAATCTATATTAAAGTATTATGTGGTACGATAAGACAGTGTACCCAAGAGACACTGAGCACACTCCTGTCTGTCAGAGTCTTTTCTCTATCCAGAGGTGTTAATAGTCTTAGGAGCTCAGAGTTATTTTAAGTTTTCTGTGACTTTCACTGTTCATTCTTGTGCATATTGCCTGGACAATGCCAGGATGAAAGATGGTCCAAGAGAAGTCTTTGATTTACTAAAGCAAGAAAGATGTTTAAAATAAGTGACACATGAAATAATCCCAAATTGTACAATTCTTTGTGGGGTGTGGATGTCTTTTGAGCATAAAGCTAATTTGAAGATGCCCTTCTTATCCTAATATTTTCTTACAAACCCAGCTCATCTCAAAGCGAAAGTGTTCAAGATATAGTTGATGCAGTAAGGAGCTTAGCACCCAGAACACAGGGACAACTACAGAGAAACAGCAAAGAGCCATGGCAGACATAAAGAGGCTGAAAAGAAATGAGAGAGAAGGGTATTGAACACGGATCAGCTACCTGGTAAGTGGCTCTCCAGTGTGCCACACTTCCTCTCATCTGGATGGTCTGAGTTAAGAGAGCCTGAGACCTGCAGTGTGTGGCCTGCATCATGTTGATTGATAAACATTCTACATATAAAATCCGAATCCTTTGCAAGTTTGGTCAATGACACAATTCTATCTGTAATATCATAGACTCATGTTCAAAGAAGAATCATCTAGGCACAGAGTGTGCTGAAAGAATTTATAGGAAATAAGTCACAAAAGATGACATAATTTCTTGATTTAAAAACTCACTATATTAATTTCCTCTATGCAGTATTTATCATGTAGAATACAAAATTACATCCAATTTATTATTTAAAAGTATACTTGTTAAGTTTCAATCTGAAAGTTAAAGTCAGTCACCTGGTCTTTCTTTTGTGATGTACTGGTCTGGTTGATAGAGACTCTTCTGGGATTCTTAGGCTTCTGTGTGGCCACCAGAGGATGACTGTCAGCTTTGTATAGAGGACACACTACCAGATGCCAGGGCATCTGTCACAGCAGCTGGGACACTGAGCCAAATCTATTCTTGTCTTGATGTATGACACACAATATGTACAATCACTTTAGTTCATTTTGAAAATATTCATTTAATATATGCCACAGACAAGGTACTGCAGGACAGTGAAGACCATAGGGTGGTGGTGATGGGGGAGTGGAAAATAATTATAGTATTGGCATCTTGAGACTAAAGCAATTTTCTTCACAAGATTTTTTATGAAATTGGCTCAAAGATTTTGATTTATTTTGGGAATTTGGTGTTTTTGACTTTAATGAAGTCATGTATTAAGTCCTAGAATAGGTGGGAATGAAGGTTAAACATTTTGGCATTAATACAGAAAACCTCTTTTGACTTCTTTTTTTTTATGGTTTTTTTGAGACAGGGTTTCTCTGTATAGCATTGGCTGTCCTGGAATTCACTCAGTAGACCAGGCTGGCCTCGAACTCAGAAATCCGCCTACCTCTGCCTCCCAAGTCCTGGGATTAAAGGAGTGCGCCACCAGTGCCCAGCCTCTTTTGACTTCTTAAGTCTGTGTGTGTGTGTGTGTGTGTGTGTGTGTGTGTGTGTGTGTGTGTGTGTGTCTGTCTGTCTGTCTGTCTGTCTGTCTATGCATCTGTGAAAGGGCAAGGAGCAGTAACACTATCCTGAATTATTACTAATTCATTTAAAAGTAAAAGAATAAACATCATGCAACCTGTATTAATAAATATCACAAAGTGTTTTTTCTAAAAACAGATGTGCATTTTAATTCTTATTTCAATTAAAGAACTTTTGATATACTAAGCCCAAAACCATAAACATGTCAGATAAGAGAACAATGTATACCCTACATTCAATGTATACCCTACATTCTTGAGTTCTAACTAGTTTTAAAGTTCTAGTCCTTTTTTTAAGATCAAATGGTAAAGAACTGTAAAATAGTACTGTATAAAAAAATACAGGAAATTTGGTATTTGAATTCCTGACTTTTCTCCTACTCAGCGTGTCTTCTAACATTTCTTCCTCCTTCTCCTCCTCTTCCTCCTCCTCTTCCTCTTCCTCCTCCTCCTCCTCCTTCTTCTACTAATTTTTGGCTATTTTTTATTGGTTATTTCATTTATTTACATTTCAAATGCTATCCCTCTTCCCAGTTTCCCCTCTACAAACTCCCTATCTCATCCCCCTTCCCCCTCCTTCTATGAGGGTGCTCCCCCAGCCACCCCCCTCGCTCCTGCCTCACTTCACTATGCTGGGGCATCAATCCTTTACAGGACCAAGGTTTTCTCCTCATATTGGTGCCAAACAATGCCATCCTCTGCTACATATGAGGCTGGTGGCATGGGTCACTCTATGTGTACTCTTTGGTTGGTGGTTTAGTCCTTGGGAGTTCTGGGGGTCTGGTTAGTTGATATTGTTGTTCTTCTTATGGGGTTGCAAACTTCTTCAGCTCCTTCAGTTCTTCTTCTAACTTCTCCATTGTGGTCCCAATGCTCAATCTGATGGTGGGCTACACATCTGTATTGGTTAGGCTCTGGCAGAGCCTCTCAGGGGACAGCTATATCAAGCTTCTGGCAGCAAGCACTTCATTGGCATCAGCAATACAGAAAATGTGGTACATTTACACAATGGAGTACTACTCAGCTATTAAAAACAATGACTTCATGAAATTCAAAGGCAAATGGGTGGAAATAGAAAATATGATCCTGAGTGAGGTAATGAGTTACAAATGAAGACACATGGCATGTATTCACTGATAAGTGGATATTAGGAAAAAGCTCAGAATACCCATGATACAACTCAGAGATCATATGAAGTTCAAGAAGAATGAAGACCAAAGTGTGGATACTTCAGTCCTACTTAGAAGGGGGAACAAAATAATCACTGGAGGTAGAGGGTGGGAGGGACTTGGGAGGAAGAGAGGAGGGGGAAGGAGGGAAAGGAGGCAGGATCTGGTGTGGGAAGAGACAGGGGAGATGTACAGAGGGTCAGGAAATTGAACAGAGATGTGTAGCAATGGGTGATGGGGAACTAGGTGTACCAACCAGCCAGTCCCAGATGCCAGGAAATCAAGAGGCTCCCAGGACCCGATGTGGATGACATTAGCTGAAATGCCCAACAAAGGGGAAGGAAAACCTATAGAGACCATATCCAGAGGTTAGGCACAGCCTCCAGTTGAAGGATGTGGCTACCTATCCATCTCAAACATTTTAACCTAGACTTGCTCCTGTCTAAAGGAAATACAGGGACAAAGAGTGGAGCAGAGACTGAAGGAAAGGCCATCCAGAGACCACCTAGGGATCCATCCCAGATGCAGTCACCAAACCCAGGCACTATTGCTAACATTTCTTAACTATGAAAAAAATTGTTTTTGTTATGCTCAACAGCAGGTGGCAGCTGACAAAGTATAATTGTATGTGATTCTGAAACATTGTAAATAATCTAAATATTATTATTACATTCATCAAAACTTATACCTAAATTATTTTTCCTTCTACTTAAATCTTAAAATTATGCCACCAGTTACTCTAATCTCAGCACAATAAGTGAATACTGAAGCAACTAAGCTAGGTAGGGCATTATTGGTTTTGGTTTTGAAAGCATGCAGAGTTAGTCTATTGTAGAAGAGCCCATTTGTGGAAACTTCTGATCCTTTCTTAATAGACTCCTGAGTGGAAGAAACATGAGTCCTGAACACCAGTGCTTCATCTGGGATTCAAGTTCCAGATTGGAGATTGGAAAGTATGAATCACCAAAACCAAAGGTGAGTTTTATGTCAGTGAGTCAATGTCTTAAGAAATCTTTATAGAAGGTTGGCGAGATGGTTTGATATATAAAGGATACTTGCTGTCAAATCTGCCTTCCAACCCTGGAGCCTAATGAGGGAAGAAGAAACCCCTCTTCTATCAGCCAGTTGCCCTCTGACCTCTGTATATCTATACAACACACACACACACACACACACACACACACACACACACACACATGCACAGAAAGAGAGAGAGAGAGAGACAGAGACAGAGAGACAGAGTTAGAGAGACAGAGTCAGAGACAGAGACAGAGACAGAAGAAATTTAAAAGAAATCCAAATGGGTTGCCAGGGAAAAAAAGTGCAGTTATGTTTGTATTTGTAATAAACAACATATTTTTATACTTCAGAATAATTATCAGGACATCGAACCACACTGATAGTTAATTATTGTTTATTAGAAATTCACGTTTACCTGGACAACTTGCTTATTTATTTGACAAGTTTGGGACTCTCACATCTGAGGAAAGTCTTCTGTTCTAAAAATCTCTCTGCAACTTGCTTGAAATTCAGTAAACTCACTTTAGCCCTTCAGCTTAACAGAAATTTCCTTTTCAAATATACACATATGTCTGAGGCATATATGAGCTGCTCACGCATCACTGTGAATTAATTTAAAGAAATTTAAAAAGACTGGTCACTGATTCCTTCTCAATATCTAATTTATTTTTTGTGAAAGAAAATTCCTGGAAAGAAGTTGTGTGTGCAAAGGTTGTGAAGATGATTAAAACTTTAATGACTGTTGAGAGTGAGGGATATTGTTGATCCAGGAAACTTACTTAAAGATTCCTTGGTGCTATCTTTTTTTTTTTTTTTTTTTTTTTTTTTTGAGAATAGATTCTCAAAACATCCTTACCACAATTTACCCTCCCTCCACTCTTCCTAACTCCTCCCTACCTTCTCTCCCCTGCAGATCCACTCCCCCTCCATTTCTTCTTCAGAAAAGAACTGGCCTCCAAGAGAGGACAGCAGAACCAAACAAAGAAAGATACAATAAATAAGACAGGGCAGAAACCCTCCTATGGAATCTGGACAGGACAGCCCAAGAGGAAGAAAAGATTCCCACGAGCAAGTGAAAGAGTCAGAAACACACCCACTCCCACTCTTAGAGTGTACCACAAAGACACCAAGCTCACAGCCATCACACATAAGCAGAGGACCTAGACCTATGCAAGCCCCATGCCACTTTAGTCTCTCTGAGCCCATGTGAGCCCTGCTTAGTTGACTCCATGAGCCAATGTTCCCCTGGTGTCCTTCATCCCTTCTGACTCCTATAGTCTTTCCTTCCCTTCTTCCACTTCTGAGGAGCTCTTCTAGCTTTGAGGAGAGAGATCCAATGGAGACCTCCAATTTACCCTCACTTTCAGCACAATGTCTTACTCTGGGTCTCTGCGCCTGCTCTTTTGGGGCCATTTTTATACCCTAAAGAGACACTCCTTGCTCAACACTCAATCGATCCTAACATCTTGATAAGCAAATTAAAAAAAAAAATAGCAAGAACAAGCAACACCACCACCACAACAACAGCCAAACCTTTGCACCATATTAACTTAAGAAAATCCTTTTCCTAACAAATGGAAGGACTCAGAAGCTGCTGTCAGACAACATCTGAGACCTATCTGCCTGGCTGCAGTCTGCTTCTCTGATGTACCCACCAAAGTATTTTAAAATTAATGACTTTCACCTTTCGGCTATTATAGAACTTCTCAAAACAGCTTCCACATTGGAACATGGAGTTGGGGTAACCTAGTATCCTGTTTCTAGGCCATGTCTACTCAAATTTGACTTCAAAGTAAATGGACTCTTATTCCCTCTGGATGCTGTGTTAGTTGCTTTCTACTGCTGTGATAAAAACACCATGACCAAGGAATATTACAGAAAAGAGAGTTTATTCTCATTTTAGGTTCCAGAGAATTAGAGTCCATGTTGGTGGAATAAAAATAAGGAAGACAAAGAAGCAATTGAGAGCTCCCATCTTTAGCCATAAACAGGAATCAGAGTGAGAACCAGAAATGACGTGTGTGTGTGTGTGTGTGTGTGTGTGTGTGTGTGTGTTTAAAACAATAACAACAACAAAAACCTCAAAGCCCAATCTAAGTGACATATTTATCCAGGGAGGCCATACCTCCTAAGACTCCCTAGACATCCCCTAGTGAAGACCAAGTATTCAAATACTTGAGATTGGGAAGTGTCTTATGCAAACTGAGTGACCCTAAGGGTTTTCCAGTCCCACACCTTCCTCACAGCTTTCTCCTCCCACCTGGGGTTAAGCTTAGGCCAAATTCCGTTCTCCATCCACAGGAAAATTCTTGAGCAACAAATTCTCAGAATGTACTGACTGATAGTCACCTGACCCTCTGGAAAGTTCAGGGTAGAGTTCAAATGCATGTCATGCTTGCTAGCCAATAGAATTAAAGATTAATATGCCTAGTCAATAAGTTTAAACTGTGTCCTTCTGATGTAACCTGTTCCCCTAAAAAATATAAAAACGGCTTGTAATAGCCATTGGGGGTTACCTTCTAGTCACTCACCTCGAGGGGCTAATTGGAGGCTTTTGTATAGAGTGGTGTCTCAGTGTCTCACTCCAGGGAGTCTCAAAGTAAGTACCACTGACAGAGGGTAGGGGTCTTACACAAACTGCCACACAGTGGGAGCTGTGCTTTTTTGCATCAATGTTTTTCATGACTAATGTGGGTTAATCTGACTTAGGATGTAGGAGATTTTGGTTTGGTTGGTTTGGTTTTGGTAGGAAGGGGAAGAGCACATGATTGACTGTGAACTGTTAATTCAAGGCAGGGAATGAGCCAAACTCATCTTAATGGTTCTGTTCTTATAATAGTATCATGTGTCAGGGAATGCTATATCAAAACATGAGTTTGGGGAAATGAGGTGAGATGTAAAACAAAAAATGTAAAGTGGAGGATATGTGAGAGCTAATGTATAACACAAGGACAACAGTTAATGGAACAGTGTCATAGTCTAGATTTAAAAAAAAAAAAAACAAAAAAACTACTTAGCTGGCCTTGTCAAAAAAGTGCCTATATAAACGGATAGACGTATTTATCTGCTTCATAACAGTGAACAATTTTACCATTCTGTATGTATCCTATAAGATCATATTGATGCTTTAAATGTACAAAGTAGGAACTACTTAAAATCAAAGAGAGGACAGTAAGTATGATGTGATAAGCCTGAGAAAACTCTTTGACTCCATAATTTAACTTTAAATATGAAGCCCTTGGGAGTAGAACTGTTGTAGATTATGAGAAATGTTATAACACTGGCAATTGATTTTCATAAATGATGGAGAAATTATAATAACCTAGTAAATGGATGTAATTTATTCCATACTTTGATTTATAAGAGAATGATTTCTCTTAGAGTAAAATCTCTTTGGAGGATAGACAGTTATTATTATTGATGCAATAAAAATAGAATTACTATGTATTTCTAGAAAAGAAAAAAGGAAGAAAAAGAGGAAGCGGAAGAAGAGGAGGAGGAAGATTACAAGGGCAAAATGTTCACAGTGAGTATGTGGGGCTGTGTCCTTTTATTCTCCACATGGAAGGTTAGTTGTCCACATTGGGACGGAAAATTTCTCTCTGCTCCAGGCATAATGCAGATGAATGCCTATAAGAGGCCTGTTCTTCAACATGGATCAGACAGTCCCCAGGCATAGTCTAATAGAAAAGGGAAAGCATATATAGAAAGGCAGAAAAGAGTCAGACTAAGAGGATCCATTCCAAAGACGAATGGAGTGAAGAGGTTTGGAAATCCAAAAGGCAGCAAAAAGAATAATGACAGAATAAAGAGAAAGTGACAGACTCATAAGAAGCAAACCAAATAATTTCATCTTCATGACTCCATGGTGCGGGGGAAAGAAGGAGAAGCCATTTCAAACCCTAAGCCAGGCAAGAAACTTGGGCACTGATCCCAAGGACAGTCTCATAGCACTCACAGGGTTCAAACCCATCTCAGTTCTTGGTGAGACAGTGGTCCTCAATTTCACAGGTCTGTGGCAACAAAAATTCCTATTGAGTTACTCTGTGGAAACCAGAGTGCAGGCCCTGGAAGACTTGAAGATCTATTACTAAAACCTGAGCTAAGAATAAAGGCCATGAGTTTGGGAAGGAGTTGTTGGGAAAGCACAACATGGGAGGAGTTGGAGAGATGAGAAGGAAGAGAGAAATTATGCAAATGCAATATTCATCTATATCAGTTTCAATAAATATAGTTTATTTATTTATTTGAAGTGATAAAAAGAACGACAGAATCCTGAGATAAACCAGGAACAAGACAGCAGGGTAAAACTATAACCCGGAGAGTCTGGATTTGGCCTGCCACAGTCCTAGGGTAAAAGAAGACCCAGGAAGGGCAGGATGTCCCATAGAGGTCAGGATGCCCGATGGTGATAAACTAAAGATACAGTTGGAAGGAAGCTCAGTTTAGGCAAGAAGAAAGTATGTATGGGAAGAGAGCCCTGCCTTCGGTATCTGGGAACAGATCTCATCAACTGAGAGCAAACCTGGTATGTGAGAATTGAGTCTGAGGTCAGTGGGTAGATTAGCAGCTTGAGCCACTCCTTTGCCTGATATCTGTAGAGCCTGGGAACTCAGGCTCCAACAATGAAGTCCAGAGAAGCTCACTGAGAAGCCTAGAAGTTCTTGAACTCATGAAGACAGGCTCTCTCTAGAGCTTTCTTCACTCAGCACATGCCCAATGCACTTGGAGACAAGTCACAGCTAGGACATTGGCTACCTCAGGGGATGCAATCTGGATGGTCTCAGTGGTGTGACAGCATCTTCCCAGCACACAGATTAAAAACTTGTGGACTCTGATATACAAAGGGAAGCCACCAATGTGAAAACAGCTCTGGCAACAAGCAGAGAGTGTCCAACAGAGTCAGGAAACTTGAACTACAGGCAAGACATCAGTCCACAGTTTAAAGGGCTACGATCCTCACCATGGTCGTGTAACTGGTAATCTCCAGTTTTCTAGGATCTAGAAGGAACACACTCCAGTACTTTACCACTACCTCCTTTCTTTTTAACTCTGGGGATTCTCCACTTTCCCTCTTGTCATTATTAAGCAGTTAGAAGCAGTTTTATTGTATTCTTAAAATATGTCTTTTATTCTCATATTTTTATCTCATTTTGTTTGTGCATATTTTTCATTATTGGATAATCTTAATTTTTTTTTCCTTTTTAACCTGAGTGCTTCCTCTTCTCATCCCCTATACTTTTAGAAGTATTCTGACCTTACCTTTTATTATTTTAACTGGAATTATTTTTTAAAAAAAAATTACGTTTTTCTATCTCCTTACTTGATTTCCTGTTCTCCTCCGTAATATTCATCTCCACTTGTCTAGTTTTTTATCTTTAATTTGCTTTCACATCTCTACTCATTTTTTCTTGTCTCCTTCCTTATCTCTCACTTACTGCATCTACATTTACCCCATCTACAGAGTATGACTGTACCTTGAATGGTTTGATGTTGATGCTGTTATACCAGTTTGCTATCTCCCCTCTAACTGCAACTGGTGACCAAAATCTCCAGAGTAAGCTGCTCAGCTCTGTCTGGTGGAACATAGATGTAATTGTAGAACTGAGGAGGCTATGGCAGGAGGATCTAGGTTCAGGTTCATGTTTTGCTACATAGTAAGTTTGCAGCATTTTGGGTCTCCTTGTGAGCTATCTCCAAACAACACAGAAACAAAAACAAAAACAAAAGCAAAAAAAGGAAAAGGAGAAAAAGTGACTGAGGTATTCAACGTGAGATCCTCAAATAAATGTAACAAATAGTATGGCTCCCCCAAAGGGTCATAATTCCTCAGCTTCTCAAAAACATGGAAATTTATAAACATTAGGATGAAGATTTCACAAGTTTCTTTGATCAATGAATTTCAAGAGGATACAAACAAGCAGATGAATTCACTCTAGTATCTGCAGAGGAAAGTCAACAGCCCAGAAGAATATGTCAGCAAAACTGATAAATAAAACAGCAAGGTACACAAAAAATGTCAGCTGCTTGAAAGAAAGGTTCAGCAGGAAAAAGGAGATTTTTGAAAAAAATTTTTAAAAAATAGAAATGAAGAAACCAAAACCAAACCATTGGCAAACAACATGACGCATGGTTTAATGAAGGAGAAGAAAGAATATTATTGAACAACAAAACCCTACTAAGAAGATAGACAATAACAAACAATTTTACACCAACTAAAAAAGAAACAGCTACCAAAATTATAGGAATTAGTAAACATCGCTCAAGAATAATAATATTATATGTATGTTAGCAGAACTCGCCAATAAACACAGATTGGCCCCTGTTAGCATCAGGACATCCAAAGCCCTTGGCGATGCATGGGCGGGCCCACAGACCTGTTGCCAGGGCAACAGCCACCATATTCCCAGAATCCATTGGGC
>NW_022196897.1:53148805-53154822 GCF_008632895.1 Mastomys coucha
CTCCCTCTCAATTAAACCTCTTACACGTGGAACTGTTTGGGCCTAGTGTGTGGTATGTTCTGACGTGATCCGCCATTCCAACACATCAGCCCCTAGATAAAACAAACAAACAACAACAAAGACCCTTGACTCTGTTACTATTTCCAAAAAAACACAACCTATAGGGTGATGCCAGCCACTGTTGGAGAGTGAGACAATCTAACAAGTGAGTGAAACCTGAAAAGAGTTTGGAGTAGTTGTCCTATATGTGAAAAAGTAGACTTTAAAACAAATTTGTCAAGTGAACAATAAATGGGACAATTAATTACAATATAGTAATATATCAGATATAGTAACTGAGACAGGCATGGTGGCACACATCTTTAATCCCAGCACAAGGTAGACAGAATTGGCCAATCTCTGTGATTTTGAGAGTGACGAACAGTTCCAAAACAGGGCTACATGGAAAGACTGTCTCAAAAAAGAAAAAGAGAAGAAGGAGGAGGGGAGAAGGAGAGAATGAGGAAGAGGAGGGAGAGTAGGAGAAGGAAGGAGAAGGAGGAGGAGGAGAAAGAGAAGGAGAGGAGGAGGAGGAGGAGGAGGAGGAGGAGGAGGAGGAGAAGAAGAAGAAGAAAAAGAAGAAGAAGAAGAAGAAGAAGAAGAAGAAGAAGAAGAAGAAGAAGAAGAAGAAGAAGAAGAAGAAGAAGAAGAGATAAAACAACTGTAAATACACATCAAATTCAAATTTTGGAGTTCTTAATTTAATAAAATACTAATGGAGACAAAACTTCAGATACACTCTTAAATAATGATAGCTGATAATTACAATATCACAAATCATTTTTAGATACATTATCAAAGTTGAATGTCAATAAAGAAATTTGAACTATAGCATAGGACAAGTGGATTTAAAAGATATATACAGAATATTCAATCCAGCATACGTCTATAAAAGATACACATTGTTCTCAACAGCCTATGGAAATTTCATTAAATAGGCAACATGCTATGTGGCAGAGCAAGTCTTAGCCAACATAAAGGAATATAAATAATTTCTTATGTCAAGTCAGAACACAGACGTGGGAAACTACATGAAACACTACAGAACATACGCAAACACATGAAAACTGAACATTATACTCTTTTGTATGTGTGTGGTATATATGTGTGTGCATGTTGATGTGTATGTGTGTGTGCACTTGCATGTGGATGTGTAAGTTCATTCATGCGGAGGCTAGAGGTCAACGTATGTGTATGATTCTGTTGATTTGGCTAGATTGGACTGGCCAGCAGGTTCACAGCATTTCCCTGTTTCTGCCTCTGCAAAGCTTCAATTACAGGCATGTGCTGCCCCATTAGACATATTATTTAGCTGCTGTGGATCTGAACACAGGTATCCTTACCTCTAAGACATTATTGACAGCCTCTGTAAAGGATACTTTTGAAGACAAATCGGACAGTGAAGGAGTCAGAGAGGAAATTTAAAAGTTGCTAGAATCACAAGTAAAAACACAACCTAAGAGAATCTTTGGAATAGAAAAATCAGTTCTAGAAGGAAAGTTTATAGCTGTGAGTGTTTATATTAATAAATCAAAAAACAACGAAACAAAAAAAAACCAAAAAAAAGAAAGAAAAGAAAAAAAAAGAAAAAGAAAAAAGAAGTCAGAAAGAGCTCTCCACAGTGAGTCACAACTGGCTAAGGTATAGAGATGAAGAAACTGAAGAATGCTCAGCCCAAAAGGGAACATAATTACTGTTACCCCGACCCCTAGAGGCTTAGGAATAAATGTGGAAGATCCTGCAGTGGTAGATGCTGACAATGAAACATTATCATTTAAACACAGCAGAGCAGCTACACATACAAACTCATAATTGTTTCAGCAGAGTGTACAGAGGTATATATACCTCTATATAGCCAGACCAAATGACAGTAGAGAGAAGGGCTCAGTCCCAGCCTAGTTGTGCAGTTAGTGACAATTTAGTTAGTCTCTCCCTACTTGCAGAGGGAGAGACAATTTTTTCCTAAGAGTATAGTGTAACCCCTTGTTACTTGACTACTCTCCAGAAGGCCACACATCAATAGGCTTTGCAAGGTTAAAAAAACAATGGGTACAAAGTTAGGTGGGTAGAGAAGTGGTATTGAATTACAAAGAGCCAAGAGAGGAGTCAAATATGATCAAACCACACTGTTTTGCACTTCTCAAAGAAGTAAAAAATCAAAGAGTTATCAAACAAATGTCCTAATATTGTACATCAAGCACTTACAAAAGTAAGAAGAAATCATATGCCCCAACAAGAAAATAATAATAATCAGTGTGGAAATTAAAGAGAAGCTTAAAAGCAATACATAGAATTAATAAGACACTAGGATAATTCTTTGTAAAAAAATTTTGACAAAAATAAAGGAAAAGAAGATTCAGATTAGCAAAATTATAAATGAAAAAGGAAGGTCATTTCAGTTCCTAACACAATTTAAGGAATCATTAGAGAATATTTTAAAAAGCTGTACTCTGAAACCTTGCTTCTAATTTTAGCAGGAACCTCACATAGGGTCTCCAAACCCAACTCTGAGCTGGTTAGAAAAGCTCTCTGTCCTTGCTAGTCAGTCTCTTATCATTAAGCAATCTGGGATTCAAAGACTTAAGTAGTGAATATTTCCACTTCAATGGTTGTCTTAGTCACTGTTCTATTGCTGTGAAGAACCATGACCAAGGCAACTCTTGTAACAGGAAGCATTTAATTGGGGGCTTGCTTACAGTTTCAGAGTCCATTATCATCATGGCAGGGAGCCTAGCAGCAGGCAGACAGGCAAGGCACTGGAGAGGTAGCTGAGAGCTACATCCTGATTTACAAGTCGGAGGCATAAGGAGAAAAGAAAGAGGGGGAAGGAGCAGGGGAGAGAGAGGGAGTGTGTGTGTGTGTGTGTGTGAGAGAGAGAGAGAGAGAGAGAGAGAGAGAGAGAGAGAGAGAGAGAGAGAGACAGAGACAGAGACAGAGAGACAGAGAGACAGAGAGACAGAGACAGACAGAGACAGAGACAGACACATAGAAAGAGACAGAGAGACACACAGAGAGAGACAGAGACACAGAGACAGAGAGAGACAGAGAGAGTGAGAGTTTTGAAATCTCAAACCTCAGCACTAGATCACAAATCCTACAACAAGGCCACACCTCCTGATACTTCCATATAGTCCACCAACTGGGAATCAAGTATATGAACCTATGGGGACCATTCTCATTCCAACCACCACAATGGACTTCCACCTTGTTCATCTCATTATCAATGAAACTGACTTTTGACTTTTGACTTTGATAACTGATTTTGTACACACAGGAACTCTAGAAAAAGAAAGTCATGCCACCGAGGATCAGGAGGCATCCCTGGACAGTCATCATAGTCATCAGAGTCTGATCCTGCTATGTTTCTGTGAGTCATAACATACTTGCTTGGAAGACGTAAATTACTATTTTTTTCATTCAGTTTTATAAGTGATATAAAATTCCCCTACCAAATGTGAAGTGGTAATATGAATTTAGCGTTTGGTTCTCCTTAAACAGTAACCAGACCTTGAGGCCTTCCTCAGTTTACCACACAGTTTGTAGCATTCATTACCAGAAGGGAGGCATTTTATTATAAAATGTAACTAATGTGTTATATGTTATCATCATTACAAACCCTTGTATGTAACCCAGAGAGTGATGTACACTTAGTATCTGCTCTAACTTTTTAACGAGTAATTTTAGTTAAAGCCTATTTGAAGCAAACTCCTGAGACCTTAATCAACTCCTAATAGCCATTACACGTTATGTTGGCTAGTCCATGTTGCTATTTGCTATTCCTAAATAACTAACCAAAGCATACACTTTCGTTTTCCTACAATTTATATTTAAAAGTCATACAACTTACCGAAATGATTTCAAACCACAATTGTGTTTTATTTCAATTACGAGCATTTTATTTAGCCATGATCCACATGAGACAGACATCATGATATCCTATGTACAACATGCTGTACAATATTACAGTGATGACAGCTATCAGCACTATAATATTGAATTAAACTTCAATATTTTATGGGAAGAAAAGGAGCATCGTGGATGCCTTACTGAAGGGCAAGCTTATACAATACACAGCTTTGCAGCAGCAGCATGCCAGTGCAGTGGGGGGTGGGGCGGGGTGGGCTCGGGGACGACAGCACTAAAACCATTTCTTTCCATGGTGGTAATCTTGGCTTTCATCTGACACAGAAGAGAGACTGCTGTTTTGAAAACTCACAAAACTAGCCTCTCAGAAAGTCCATTGAGTGCTAGCTGTGAAGAAAGGTGTTTAATTGAACTAGTTTTCGAAAATAAAAAATGCTTATGACAATTTCAAACTTTAAGGTCTCCAAAGAAGGACTGAGATAGTGTTGAGATGAGTAAAAAGACTCCCGATACATTTATTCCATGCTTCCTTCAGTTCGAAGTTCATTTTGACGTTTATAAAGGGTGGAGTGATCCAAAAACATCGGGGCTGAGAGGCCTGGCTGAGGCTGTCAACTGGGCTGCAGATTAAGGGACACGCCTCCCTCCTCTGCAAGCATTACTCAGCAGCTTTTCAGCATCCCGTGTATGTGGCTGGCTGCAGACAATCTAAACCCTTCAGCTGTCGCTCCATTATACTATTCTGCCAAAAGGAAGGCAGAGAAGAAATCAGCAACGGGGCAAAGACTGAATAATGAAAACGTACAACAATGTCCACAGAGCTTCCTCCAGTGCCCTGTGTTTTATTCATTTATTTTCTCTTCCATCTCGCTAAAATCATAAAGAGAACGTGTCTGTCTGACATCTTGGACCGAAATGCTCCCCCATACTGTGCTCGGTAATTTTTCAATTGAATATTAATAACTAAATGGATTCATAATCAATTATTTCCCTCTGGTCACCTACTCATCACAGACCTAAGGAAAGGACAATGCCATTACCTTCCTGGTCCAACTCTTAACATATGTGTCATTGCCAAATGAAAGGCAATTTGATCACCAAGCAATTCACAGAGCAGTGTTTAGCTAACACACTCCACCTCCTAAGGAAACTGAGAATGCCTTACTAAATTTTAATCGAATGAAGACATTTTAAAAGAATTTGTTCTGTAGAGTAAATCTAGATCTAAGAAAGGAAAGCCACATCTACAGGCTCCATCTCAGAGCTACCTATCTTGGTGATCAGGATTCAGGGTTTCTACCTAGTGAATAAATATGTGTTGAAAAATGATACACCAGTAAACATCCTTTGTACCAGTGGTTCTCACCCTGTGGGTTGAAACCCTCTTTGGGGTAGAAGGGCAATTTTACAGAGGTCATCTAAGACTATGAAAAACATAGATACTTACATTATAATTCATGATAGTAGCAAAATTACTATTATTAAGTAGCAATTAAGAGAATTTTATAGTTGGCAGTCACCACAACATCAGGAATTGTAGTAAAGGGTCGCAGCATTAGGAAAGCTGAGAATCACTGCTTTTTAGTACCAAAACCAAATTTTGGGCCAAAGGGAGTCAGCTCAATTCATGGCAAGTAGTACAACTGTTAAAGATGGACCCAAGATTAAACTGATTTAAGCAATAGAAGGAAGGATTTCTGTCTTGGAGACTGAGGTCAGCACAGACTTTTCTCAGCCATATTATTAGACTTAGAATATTTAGGGTTCAGAATCTGGTTCTTGTTCTCAATGCAATTTCTTGCCTTCTCTTGGCTTCAATTCCATCAGTTCTGAAGTTTATAAATATTGGGGGGCCTTTGTAGCCCTCTTCTCCTTTAAAACACTGTCTCCCAATAGTTGTTCGCACACAGAAAACTGTACATAGGCCACGCGACTCCCAGCCCTTTCTGTGGCCATAGGTGCATAGAAGAAATAGGTCACAAGGGACCAAACTACAAGCTTAGCTAGCTGAGAAAATCAGGATCTCTTTCTGAGCAACACTAAATTGGGCTAGGAATGAGTCAGAACGTCAAGGAAACATGAACTCGAAGTTATCTAGACTTGAATTTGGGGAG
>NW_022196897.1:53154832-53165747 GCF_008632895.1 Mastomys coucha
GTGACCAAATCCTCAGGGGCACTTCTGCCTCTGCCTTAGTTGTATTTAGGCCCTTGGTTCCCTGATTGTATGCCCACTATTAATAAATATATCAATTACTTCTAGTAAGTTGAAATAAATTCTTAATATGTCTTCCGTGACACAAACATAATGTGAAAATCCTTTTCATGTCACACTTTCCTTTAATTATTCATAATTCTATCTTTGTTTATTTTTATTTGTGAGAGACAGTCTTTCTCTGTAAACTATGAGGGGCTGTAATTCACTCTATAGTCTAACCTGGTCTTTTATCACCCTGCCTCATTCTCCTGATGCTGGGATTATAGGCATGAACCACACAACTGGCTAGATTCTTCAGGTTTTTTTTCCCTTTGTATTTTTTAATTTGTTCTCTGACAATCTCATGCATGTCTCATTATGTATGTTGATCATTTTTAATCATGGTGTTAGCCCAATGAACTTCTTACTCCTAATAAATCCTTTTCTAGTTTCATGTGCCTTTTTTGGAAGGTCACAAACTGGGTGTAATTAAAGCTGTTTGCATGAACATGGGTGTTTTTGTGGGTGTTATTTAATGGACATGGACAACTAACAAGTGGCTTCAGTCTTGAGTGAAACTACCTGCTTTCTCACAGTGGCACTTAAGTACATGCTAATGGCCCCTCAGGTGAGGGTGGAGCCCCTACCATATGTGATTGAATATTCTGGGCCCAATCTTTTGTAAGTAACCATAAGCATGGTAGCTTGGCTATAGCTGAGTCATATCCAGGCAACAATGTTTTTCAGTGCTCCATTTCTATTATTTCTTTCCTAGGAGTTATTGCTCATAGAGGCCCCAGTGGCTGGTCCATAAAGCAGTAGGAGCTATTGCCATTGCCTTTGCTTGCTCATCAGAAATGAATGACCGGACCCTGTTGCTGAAGATATTGCAGTCTTTGGTTACAACAAATAGAGAAATCAAGCTGGAACTGACCTAGAAGCTTCCTCTCTGCTAGTTAGCATATATAGTACCAGAAAGTCTTTTTGCAAACTGCTAGTGGAGAAACTCATCAATGGCCTAAATTATTTGCGACCAACCTACCAGAGGAATGTGCCTATTGGTGCAATAATGACAGCGCTGATTATTATGAGGGTAACCAACCACTCTCTGATTGTATGTGAAGCCTGCTTTACAAGATGGATTCATGCCTATCACTGTAAGCGAGGTCTCAAGCCTATGGCTAGGGAATGCACAGGCACTAATGGGGGACTTAGCACTGCTGTTTTGTTAAATGCCATGCTGTTGAACTACTTTCCAAATATGTTTGTTTATGCCCATAGAGAGTGCTGCTTTCAATCTTGGCTAGAGAAGCTTCATCTTCTAATGGGCAAAGGTTAATAAGACACTCATGAATAATCATTTTTTTTTTTTTTAGAATAATTGACTTGGAGTGGTCACCCCTAAATGTGTCATCTCTACCATCTTCTGAGAGGCCCATGGAACATGGTAGAAGAATTTCTATGCTTTTAGATGCACTTTTAAGATTATAGACAATAGCCGGGCAGTGGTGGCACACGCCTTTAATCCCAGCACTTGGGAGGCAGAGGCAGGTGGATTTCTGAGTTCAAGGCCAGTCTGGTCTACAGAGTGAGTTCTAGGACAGCCAGGGCTACACAGAGAAACCCTGTCTCGAAAAACAAAAAAAGAAAAAAAAAGATTATAGACAATAATGTAAAAGCTCAACAAAATGAAATATAAATAATGGAGTATTTGTCTTCTGGGTATAATACTTTCAATACTTGTTTTAAGTCCTGAAATTGCTGTTTTACTGATTTAAATTCCTGTTTTAAGTACTGAAACTAAATAATGGCACATTCGTATGGATAACATGAAACAATACAGAATCGTATACTGAGTTAAAATATTAATAAAATAAAATAAAGTGGAAAAACACTCATCTTTCAAAACTGGGGATATTGCTAAATATAGATGGCATGTTTAGGAAGCCCAAAGCTATGGGCCTGATCCCTAGAGCCACATTATAAATAAAGTTAAAGTAAAAAACAAAGACTAGACATTCAATAGGGAAATATTTAAAAAACCTTAGTGAGCTTGTAGGTATCTTTCGAAAATTATATCATTCTAACTATTCATGCTAAGAATTTTTTTAAAAAGCCCAAAGGCAAAAATCTTTTTAAAAACAAAACAAAAAAGTCCTTTAACATAATTGCAAGCATTTGGATCAAAACACAGCTGAGATGCTAAAGCTCCATGCTGTAAATTATGACAGAAAAGTCTGACCAGAAAAAAAGCAGCCATTGTTGCTATAGCTTAAGTGTCAGAATCCAGTAGAAAGGATCTTGGAGAGTAACTGACTTTTAGAGCTCTATAATCTCGTCTAATGAACCACACACATTGCAGTTATTCAATAATTTGAATAGTTCATAGTATCATTTAACCAACGTAGACTCCAAAGACCTCAGTCTGACAGAGCAAGCCTCGATTTCTTCACATCGCTATGTTAATCATTTTAAAATGAGACTTTGTTTTCCATAGAAAGTAAATTTTCTTACATTATTATATAATCTTTTGACAGAATAAAAAATAGATTCTGAATGTCACATTTCAAAATCCAAAACATCTTAGTATAAAACTTCACAGTGTTTTAAATGCTTGAGAGTAGGTCCACGTGTAGAAAATAAATTGTGTATGATTAAAAATATCAAAATTTTATATTCATCAGGCATACTATTAGAAATTGTATCATCTGGTGATTTACTAGTTACTAAGAAAACAATAGAACTAAAACAAAAATTAATCATTAAACAATAATCAGTGAGTCAACCAATTGCCAGAGGACTATTTAAACCAAAGCTATAGGCACATATATATTAGAAGGCATGGGGTAACCAGAGATTCGTAGTGTGTTCTCCTTGAGTTATGAACTGTACTGCATAGGCATCAGTCTGTAACCTGTCATACCCCTCCCTTTCCCCGTCAGCTGTTAGGAAGCACAAAGGTGAATCAGGACCAGCAAAGAAGAATGCTTGAGCATTTGACGACATTTTACCATGTCCTGTAGCTTGCTGGAGTTCTATTTCACAGTTTTGACACTGTATTTGATTTTACAAGTTGGAGCAACTTTCTTAGTAAGCAAAAAAGAAATAAGCAAATGAGATTCTACCTGGCTACAATTTCTGTTCATCTCCAGCAGTCTGTCTTTCCACGGGGTTGAAAACTGGAGTACATTCACATCATGTGGGACATGTGCATCAGTGTGAATGAAGCTACCATATCTCTCGGGTTTTCTCATCTCCAAATTGGAGTCACTTTTTCAGTATTTTATCTTTCCTGATTTATCATAAACACTATATAATACTTACCTTATTGGCCTACTTAGTAGAGACACTGGGGTAATAGAAGGAAGATGAACAATGAGAGAATGCTGAGTTTGTATGCAAAGGAAAACTTTTAGTAAAGATTGTTGTTGCTCTCAGTGGTATAACAACGTTATTAAATTTTTTAATCCATGTCTGGCTTTTTTGTTGTTGTTTACTTTTATCTGTCTGAGGAGTTTTGCTATGTGACAGACTTGTTTAGACCTGAAGATGTGTCCAGTCTGGCACTGAACTGGACAGTGATTCCTTTGGTCCTCTTACTTTACACCTAAGTAGTCAGAATACACATTTGAGGCACCATCCTGGGCTTTGCATTTGTCTTCATACTCATAGCTTTGACATTTTAAGAGAGGAAAGTGAAACAAAATATGATCTTTGTATTCACTAAAATTGCATTAAAGACTTATTTCACCATTTATCATTATTAGTCTGTAAGTTTATTTATATATTTTAGTCTTGAAACCATTTACTACCAAACTTCTTTTCCATTATAAATTTTAAGAAGCTGACATTTTAACAGTGTCATAGTTTTTTACTTATAAAATAAAAAGCAGGACTAATAATGTCAAAAATTGGAATGGTTGTATGCCTAAATGTCACTCAGCGTGGATAATCATTAAATTGATATAGTTATCCAACTAAGAAAATACTGCTGTGAGGATGGCCAAGTTGGTCATCAATGGGAGGAGAGGCCCTTGCCCCTGTAAAGGTTCTGTGCTCCAGTGTAGGGGAATGCCAGGGCCCATAAGCAAGAGGGGGTGGGATGGTGAGCAGGGGGAGGGGGAGGGAACAGGGGTTTGTTCTAGTTTCAATTTTTGTTTTTTTGTTTTGTTTTGTTTTGGAAGGGAACCTGGGAAAGGAGATATTGTAAATAAAGAAAACATCTAATAAAAAGAAAGAAAGAAAAAAAATACTGCTGTGATTTAAACCAATAACATGAAAATACTTATATTTTCAAATGTAGAACATATAGTAAAATGTTACTGAGTCAATAAATATTATAATGAAGGATTTTGCTTAAGATTGAAGAATTGTATATACTTTGCAATATATTTGGTGATTGAAAAGATGAATTTTAAGCATAAACAACAATTTATGTCACCTCTAATATTTTATCATTCATAGTAAAAGATACTTTTTAGTATCCAGAAGCCATTGAATTGCAGAGACATGTTTTGTTTAAGTCCATGAAAATTATTTAGATAATGTTCCATTTAAAATATATATTATACACATATAAATTAGATACTGAGAAGGTAATATTCAACAAATGACATTTTAGTGATTTTTTTTTAGGGCCATCTACTTTGTAGACTATGCAGGGCTTTTACACATGGTACCACTTAATAATATTAAAAAATGAATAATCCTTCAGCTGCTTACCAGATTGGGTTGGAATATGTGAGAGTATATGTGAATGTGTGTGCATGTCATATGTGTGTGTGTGTGTGTGTGTGTGTGTGTGTGCGCGCGCGTGTGCGCGTGTGTGTATGGAAGACACAACTTCTGTTTTGAAGAAGGATGTGGTCTATTAAGAGAGACACACTGGACATCATTTACGATGGTTGATTTTAATGTCAACTTTCCACAAATTTGCATCCTCTGAGTAGGAAGCAGCAACTGAAGCATGGTCCTAGTTACCTTAATTGACATGGGAAAACCCATCCCCAAGTGTGGGTGGCAGATTCTGGTAGCCACCCAGATAAAAGAAGACTTAGTGGAAGGAAACTTATTCACAGCTCACTGACCTAGCCTTTCTTCTCTCTGTTGAGTTTATTGACCATCTGGTTTCTGCAGTTGATTCCTTTACTGATAATAAGGACCAGTGGTACCCAGGTACCTAGCTTCCATCATGGGTTAAGGTCTAGGTACCTGCCAGATACTGTCCACATTTCAGCCACTATATTGAGACTGCAGAAGCACCCAGCCTTATGGCAGTAGTAACTACCAGGTTGTGGTTGCCAGCCTTCCCAGTGTGAGATGGCCACTGTGTAAGTACTCTGACTGTTGAGGTAGCCTTAAGAACCAAGCAACTCCAGGTTCTTAGGCTCCTTGGTGTGAGCTAGCTATTGTTTTTATTTTAATGTAAACTGACTGAGTAACTCACACACACACACACACACACACACACACACACACACGCACGCACACAGACGCACACACATGTAAGTACGCACGCACGCGCACACATTTTTGAAATACAGACATACAGAAGAGGATGTGATTAATGATTAATTCCTTTAGGACTTTGGGAGGGGAAAATGTTGCTAAGAGGCTTCCTTGGTAAGCCTGAACTCAAATGCAAGACAGTACACAGGGAAGTGAAGGAAAGGGCTGTGGGTATGAGGCATGTAAAATTAATATAATGTTTTGATATTTAGGAGAAAATTGCAAAACAAAATGATGACAGTGTTTGAAAGTGTTTGATCAGTGCCAAGCATTACTTTATGTACTTGGCAAATATGATTTTGGGCCTTATGCTATGATTTGCAAATGTAGATTGGAATCAGTATTTTATAGATGAGGAAGCAAAAGTCAGAAGACCAAATAACGTTATCGGCCGGGCGGTGGTGGCGCACGCCTTTAATCCCAGCACTTGGGAGGCAGAGGCAGGCGGATTTCTGAGTTCGAGGCCAGCCTGGTCTACTGAGTGAGTTCCAGGACAGCCAAAGCTACACAGAGAAACCCTGTCTCGAAAAAAAAAAAAAAAAAAAAAAAAACAAAAAAACAAAAACAAACAAATAACGTTATCAAGTTGGTCCCATGCACAGCCAGGGCTGAACAACGAATGCTGATTTGCCATAGTCTGGGCTCTTAGAGTCGTTCCTCTGAATCATATTAGCTGGAACTTTATCTCTGCTCATGGCAGAGTGCCTGGGATCATGTTTATAAATATCTGCTGAATGAAGAATAAGTGAGTCAATCGAAACAGAACTCACTTTGGTTAGTTAATTTCATTGGTGGTATTTATGGAGAGCAGAAGAAAGAATTCCAGAGAAATGATTTGTCAAAACTCTCTAAAGAAAATGATGACACAAGATATTGATCAAAATGAATGTTCTCATTCTTTCTTTCTTTTTCTTTTCTTGTCCCCCCCTCCCCCCCAAACACAAGGTCTCATTTCAGCACAATTCTTGAATATCTCAGGATGGCCTGGAGTTAAAATATATTCTTGATTTAGACTGCAGACATTCGGGATATTTTCACTCTTAAAATTTAATAGCCAGTCTTTTGTAGAAAATGAAAGTGGTGATCTCCATTTCATAGACAAGAAAGACAAGGAAGAGAGAATTTTACAAAGAGATGACAAACACCATATAATCTTATAGTACAGTCTAGTTTGGGAAGAATGCAGGGCTCGAGGCATCAGGGTGGTCACCTCTAATCACTGTATTGGATGCGTCACGCTGAAATGTAATACAATTGGGCTGGCATAACAGGTAACTTCACACAAAGAAATAGACTTTGAGAAATCTCTTCTGAAGGAGCTTGCCTGTGTGTGGAAGGATGAGATGTTACTGAGCCCAGAGGGAGGCTTTATCAGGAAAGGGTAGATATCTTATATACTGAAAAAAAAATGCTGCTAAACTAGTCAAAACCCTGGAATAGAGTGTGGACATGAAGACTGGGTTGCAGGGAGCCCATGAGGAAGGAGCTGCTTCAAAACTTAAAGACGTGGTGTTCTACCTTCCTAACACACGTCTTCATCTCTAAATCAGGGTTTAAATTTGATAAAATAAAAACATCACAAGACTACTGTCTGGGTCCATCCAATCAGCTTTAAGGTTCAATCCAGCTCCTATATCTATATCTAATCGTTCCTCCTCGTGTTATTCTAACTTAAAAGCAGATTAAAGTACATATTATGAATGGATTTTTGATTCTTGGCCAATCATTAAACAGAGGTTTCTTTCTTTTCTCTTTGTTTCTTTGCTTTTTTCTGTTTCTTTCTTTCTCTCTGTCTTCCCTTCCTCCCCCTTTCCTTCCTTCCTTCCTTCCTTCCTTCCTCCCTCTCTCTCTCTCTCTCTCTCTCTCTCTCTCTCTCTCTCTCTCTCTCTTTCTTTCTTTCTTTCTTTCTTTCTTTCTCTTTCACCTTTGAAGTGAATTGGTCACTTAGTCTTAGCAGGGTATCTCTGTAGATAAGAAAGCACAGTGCTGCTTGTGTGAATGGCAACAATTAACATCACCATCCTGAGAAAGTACTTTGTAAGGAATAAAAAGAACTCCAAAGCCTTTATCTGTGGGAGAGTAATTCTGACAGAAAATTAGATAATTTCTCAGCTTATGTGTAATGTTTAAATGACCTCAAGTCCAAGGAGAAACAGTTTTTATGCCCAATCCACATGGAAATGCCCTTAGCAATGGTATTTATAGCATCCAAAATGTAAAATTCACAAATGTATCATCAATAGATGGTGATGGTTAAACAAGATGATACTTAGACTAGAGAATGAGTGGAAAATAATGTATGTGACACAAATTGGATGAATCTCAAAAATATCTTAGGTAGAAGATTGGATTACAAAATAGGACACAATGAATGGTTCTGTTATGAAATGTCTAGAGATAGTGAATGTCCAGGGGCAGAAAGTAAAATCTGGATTGCCTTGGGTTGAGTAGGAGTCGATGGTATTTGGTATTTTGATACTTGAGGTAAATGTTACAAAATGATTGTAATGATGGTTTTACAACTCTAATTGTATTAAAAAGCACTGAACTACAAAATGATAATAAAATGATTCTCACATAATATCATCAGTATTTCATTCATTCCCCTTTTTATTAATTTAATTTTATTATTACTGATGTGTGTGTGTGTTACATGTGTGAGTTATTGTGAGCTCATACCATTATGTATGTTTGTAAAAGGCAGAGGACAACTTTCAGAGATGGTCTCTCAGATCCTTGCAGTATAGGTTCCATTGACTTCACTCAAGGTGTTAGGGTTGCATTGCAGTAGTTGCTCAGCCATCCTTCTGGTATTATTTCTTGTTTTAGAATTGTAATGTATTTATTATTTTTTACTTGGTTACATTGGTTGACAAATAAGATAATGAATAATGAGATAATTATTTCTTACTATGACACACTTCCTGTTTCACTTGGAGACCCCAATACTACGAATGCTATTATAGTGGCTCCAGGAGTCTTATTGGCTCAATGTCTTTATTCATTTGTTATAATGACTAATTTAAACTTTAATCATAGATATAAGAATGCTAAATATAATTTTAAGAGAGGCCTATATAATATTACATATTACATATAAGCCAGTCAACTGTTTTTTTGTTTTTTGTTTTTTGTTTTTTGGGGTTTTTTTTGTTATTTTTTTGTTTTTGTTTTTGTTTTTGTTTTTGACTAGGAGTCCTCAACTTCAAATAGGACAAGCTAAGAAAGTGCAGAAGATGAGGATTCCAGTGAGATGATGGGATGGTTCAATACTTTCTCCAAGGATTTACACTCTGTGGTTCCATCAGCATCAATGATACCTGACCAAGATGGCTGCAGCTCAAGGGTGTGACATCTAGAGAGGCTGCTGCAGAAGTAATAAGAAAGACCTTTATTTCCCCTTGTGGCTTTGTCCAGGTGAGAAGTGTTCTTCCAGAAGCCTGACTTCAGACTGCCCTCATATTTCATTAATGAGGTCAGGAGCCCAACACTTATTCATTCCCTGGCAAGAGCAATGAACTCACAAACAAGCCCTTCCCTGGAATTTTGATGAAATAAACCAATTTCCAAGGCCCACTGGATACCTAACCTGGAGGGGACAACCATACAGAATTACAGTTCTACTTTAGACAGATACTATCTATTCTATTATTAATGTAGGAAAGAAGGCAAGGTCACTTAAATGACCTTAAACACACCACTAATCAAGATCATATAAATGAAATAGAACATAGCATTATTTTTTCAAATCCATGAAATTTAACTATCTCTGTAACTAAGAGTTACATATTATAATTATATTTAATAAAAATATATCATTGATGGTAGATGTAAAGGACTACGCTTTCACTTAAACTAATAATTATAGTAATTTTTAATACTACAGTATTGCCAGCTCTAAATGGGATGTCTCCTTGGAGCTCAGGGAACCCTTTGGAAGAGGAAGTAGAGAGGGTGTAAGAGTCAGGAATGTAGAACACCAGGAGAATGCAGCTCTATGAATCAACTCAGCGAAGCTCATATGAACTCACTGAGATGGAAGCAGCAAGCACAGAGTGTGCATGGATTTGTACCAGGTCCTCTGTATTGTATAACATATTATTTATATATATACACACATATATATATATACACACACACACATATATATACATGTATATATATGGTGTATATGTTATCTATATGTGATATATATATAATAGCTTTCAGTTTAGTGTTTCTATGGGACTCCTCAGTGTGAATGAATGGGTCTCTGATTCTTAAACCTACTCTTGAGGCTCTTTACATTCTGTTACTTTGCCTTGTCCAGTTTTGATGTGTTGATTTTTATCTCATCATATTACTTTTTCTTTTGTTGTGTTTTGCTGTCCCTTAGAAGCCTACTCTTTTCCAATGACAGGCAGAAAGGGAATGGATCCAGATCGAAGGGAAGTGGGGGCGATCTGGGATGCAGACATGAGGAAGAAGAAGAATCTATTTTTAATAGAAGAGAAAATACTATACGTTACTCTGCTCTAATAGACAATGTGGTTCTTAGATCTCAAGAAAAATATTAATGACTCTTTTGCGTTAGGGGAGAGCAAACTTTCAACAATAAATATTTGAAGAATAAACAACAATTTGGGAAAATTCCTCTTCTGAATCTAATATTACTCAGTATGTCATGAAAGACAAATTCTGACGGATATTGTAAATCACTTAAAAACTTTCTATTGAAGAGTCCAGTGTTAGTTGCTGCTAGAAAAACGTTAAAAATATGAGAAATCAATTAGATACTGTAATGTCTACAGGTTAATACTGATGACATAGAAATCATTTTGTCTATTTTCTTGAAAGTAGAAAGGGTTGAGTAGTTTAATGAACTATGACATATGTGTTGGACAAATGGTGGTAGAGTGAAAAAAAGTTGCAGGCAAATCCCGTGTGTGCTCTCCAACCAAGGAGGGCCAAGCACAAGAGAGAGGTGGAGAGTGGTCTTAACCCCAGTCTATACCTAAACCCTTCTCTTCCCTTTGGTTTTATCTTCTTGTATTTGCTAAAAAGAAGTTGTTGGAGTTCTGTCTCCCCATCAAAAGCACAAATTTGGAGTTTTGTTTCATATTTTTTTTAAAAAAAATATTTATTATGAATACAATGTTCTGCCTGCATGTATACCTGCAGGCCAGAAAAGGCATCAGATCTTATTATAGACAGTGGTTGCTGGAAATTGAGGGACTTGAACTCAGGACCTCTGGGAGAGCAGCCAGTGCTCTTAACCTCTGAACCTTCTCTCCAGCCTATGTTTGATATTTTTAAAATATTTGATGTAGGAAGCCACTTCATAAGCACATCGCCATTACAAAATGGCGATGACATTTGGCTTGCCGTT
>NW_022196897.1:53167764-53170806 GCF_008632895.1 Mastomys coucha
AGCAAATCTTTCGCTGAGCTAAACCAGTCGAGAAGGACCACATAGTCCACACTTCCCCTCTTTTTCCACGTGTCTTTAGAATCATCTGAGAGGTTTGCTTCAATCCAACTAGCAGTGACTCCTGGACTGATAGCCTCTTCAGGAACACTGAGAGAATCCAAGATACAGGAATGCTGATAATCCTGCATTTTTCGAGCATCCATTATAATCAAGCTTGTGTTTTTATCCATCATCATTGTATATAGTTCCTTTGCTGTGATTGTTCCTCTCTCTGCAGCTGCACCTCCTTCACTCTTCTCTCCATTAACCTTTTGAGTTTTGGTTTTGGAATCCAGTAAATTCTCCACACGCTTTGTGCGCGTGTGCCTGTAAATCCCAACGACAAGGCATTCTTATACCAACGGCAAGCCAAATGTCATCGCCATTTTGTAATGGCGATGTGCTTATGAAGTGGCTTCCTACAATTTGACACTGTTAACTTTCTTTCAAAAGTCATGATCTGACAAATTTTCCGTGACTATAGGAGTAATTTTATAAATTTACAACTATTAGTAAAAATGTTTTAACACTATATTATTCTTTCTGATGGCACTAAAAATATTTAATATATGGCACATGGCATATAATTGAAAATATCATAAAATCCCATTATACAAAAAGAACAATGTAGAGTAAAATATTAAGTATTAAGCAATACCCATGATTAATTTGGAGAATAAGAAATTATGAGGTCATGAATATTACTTTCTTTTGTATGCACTCATAAATATTCTGTTTTTATAATAGTATTATAAGTAGTAAATTTATAACTATAAAACCAATTAGGTTATTAAGAATTGGCTCCAAGTAAGCATCAGTGGATGTCTGAAAAAATATAAAAGAAGAAATTAAAATTTTGAGAGAGTGAATAAAATCATAAGAGTTGCAGATAGTCATTTGAGAAAAATGTCAGAATTAAAGAGAATAAAGATAAACTGATGGGAGTGTGTCTGAGTGATATGATTAGAATCTGTATAAAATAATATAAAATTATTATATGCTTCTTAAGTATGGTTTATATAATAGTATTTTTAAAACATCCTTAAAGTATAGAATTAGTAAATATGTAAGAATAATGTAAAAATGTTCTTATTTTGGTTTCATTTAACTTACTTCTTTTTGGTAATTACTGAGCATACAAAGTTGAAACAGACAGAGGTGATGGTACCTTGTCATCCACAAGATACTACATCACACTACAAAGAAGGTACGGAGGGAAAGACAAGCAGACACCTTGAGGTGCATACCGTTGGTGCTGTGATGGAAGTCCACACTGGGCCTAGACACATCTCAGAAGGAAAATGAGTCCTACTGAGGGGAAGGAGAGGTCATGATTTCACAGAGAATGAACACGTTTTGAAGGCTTGGAGGCAGCTTCAATAACTCACAGACACATTGAGTTCTATAGGATAGATAGGCCACAGGGTAAGAGATAAACCTAGACAGCTCACGGAAGCCATTCGTCATGTATTAGAGTTTTAAACCCTGTATTAAAATTTTAATTTTAATTAAAACTCCAGTTTTAAATAATGGAAGATTTTTGTTGTTGTTGCCAGTGGTGTTGTTTGCTTTGAGATAGCATATTACATGTAGCCCAGGGTGGCCTCAAAATTCATAGTGATCTTCTTGCAGAAGGTGCTCTAGCAAGTGACATAGGCCTGAGCATGGCAAACATTGCAGACAGACTTGCCCTTTCACATCTTTTCCTCTCCTTTACCCTGTGTTCCTAAAACTAGCCCCCAAGGCCTATTCCCTTATTTGGCTACTGACTCCTTCCTGAGATGAAACAGCAAGGACCAACTATCAAAATTCAGAATTTGGCTACTATGTCCAATCATGATTTACCAGTTCACTCCAGGACATACTCTCCCATTTCTCCTTTAAAACCCCATTCATGAAGAAACATTCCCTTGCTTCTTTTGCCTCTTTCTCTTTGGTTTCTTTTGCTTTCTTGCTTGCTGCTATGGAGGTTGACCACCTCCCCTCCCCTGTGGCCCTACCTTGGCCCTCCAAGTTTATAAATCATTGTGCTGAGAATTTGATTTAAGAGTGCCAACCTCCCTTTCAGTGATGGTATGACTTGGGTCAGGATTCAGAGATTGGTCTATAAGACCCTCATCCACCCCCGATGCCCACTCATTTTAATCTAACAACAGCTTATGGGTGAGCTTTCTCTTACTACCCATCTTAAACATTCCCCTAGTCATTAGATGATGACTGTTGAATGTCTAGCACCCCTGCTCTGTCTTACGTGGGTGGTGAGAATGCTCCCCCACACACCACCACCAAGCCTTCAGTGGCCAAGTTGGCCTTCCTTGGATGGCCTTCAGGCTCATTCCATTTCATTCAGCTTGGTCTGATTGGCAGTTGTCTTTCTCATTTTGGTTGCTAGCCATTCCTAACCATCCAAAAATCCCATTGGCAAGTCCTCAATTTCTCCTCAGACCCGCAGTGTCCCACCTTGGTGATGGATCTTGGGTAATGACCTGTCCTCACTGAGGATCTTATGAGCCGCTCAAAGCCAGGAGGTATCTTCAGTTCTCCACTCTGGTTCAAGGCCATCATTAGCAAAGGGAACTGACTCTCTCCATTCTGACTGAAATCTCCAACAGACACCCAAAGTTACTGATACATCCTAATACTCAAAGACAGCCCTTCTACTCCCTATAAAAAACAAAGTGACAATCTTCACAGAGTGGGAGTATTACAGGTGTGCACCATCACACTAGGCTCAACATAAGAAGTAAAATGTGCATGTTAGGGCTGATGGAAACATGGAGGTCAGATTCTAACTGAGTGAGGGAAGGGAGAAAGGACATGGGTTAGATCAATAGAAAATGCTTACATTCATTCCAGTAAGGAATGATAAAAGTTTAAGTGAATATAATTTGCTGACTTATGTCACAACATTTTTTATTCTCTTTTACTAAAGCTTAGCAAATTGATAATATGCACAGATCCCTTTATTGTAGCAGTAAAACTTTTTTTTTTTTTTTTTTTTTT
>NW_022196897.1:53170949-53173570 GCF_008632895.1 Mastomys coucha
TCAGAGATCTGCCTGCCTCTGCCTCCCAAGTGCTGGGATTAAAGGCATGCGCCACCACTGCCTGGCTAGCAGGAAACTATAAAACTAATATAATGTGATAAATATTTTATCTATGTAGCATAAATTAAGGGGACTCAATTGCCAGCATATTAATCTTGATTAGTGCCTGTTAACAGCAAAACACACACAATTAATTGCACTCTAAAAGCAGATCAGCCATCAAATTCAGCCTTATAGTAAAATTTTGATCTTCAAATTTGTTTATGTAGCTAATATTCTTATTGTTATTTTTGGTGCCATGGATATAATCCAGAGCTACACAGCACGTGCTAAGCAATGGCTCAGTCCCTAGCACGTATATTTTTACTGTGGTTAAGGAATCAATAAAGCTTTAGTTTCTGTGAATTAAATGCATTGCTATCAAAAATTAGAGAAATCTTAAAGCGTTAAATATCAAAATTGTGTGAACATCAATCATAAACAAATGTTAACTAAGTAACTTTTTAATGGAAAATGACCATGTTTCTAAATAAAAGGACTTACGTGGCATGGGTTTTATAATTTTATAAATTTTCAAATATCTAACTAACCTAATATCTATATCCTTTTATATTTAACAGATTTTAATTTGTATTTAGATGGAATATGTGAAAAACAACTGGGTTTTGTAGAAAGGTGCTTGGAAACCTGTAATAGCAATTTCATGTAAATTATGAATATTTCTCCTTACTGGTATGCCCACATTAGACAAATGGGTCAGAGTCATATCCACAAACCCACTGTACTCTGACATATGCAATTCATTGGCTTAGCTTGCACAGTTAGGTGATTTACTACTATCCACAAGTATATATGTCATAAGCATTGCTCATTTATAGATTGTGAGCTGACTGTGCTGTGTAAAGTTTAAATTTTTACAACCTCTCCTCATTAGTCTGTCAACATCACCACTAGTCACACCTGGAAATCCTTCATATTTAAAATACTGCTCAGTTCCTGGTGGCAGATAAAACTGTTCCAGTGTTCTAATTATCTCTTGAACGACCATTTTGTCCCAGGCAATACATATTCACAATTACTTTTTTTCCCCTTGACATGGCTGGATTTCTTCTCTAAATTTTTAAAAATTACTTAAAATGTAAGCTGGAATGGCCTGCACCTGCCTACCTGCTGCTTTTTCCAAGTCCTAATAGTGTTCAATGGGAATGTAACCAGTTCAGCTGGTAACTGACACAGCTGTTCAGGTGTGTTCTGGGGATGACAATGTACCTTATGCTCCATATTACAGTACACAGGGCACACAACAAACAAACAAACAAAAAAGAAGAGCCCTGGGGATCCAGATGAAATAATTTTGAAGCATCATCAAACAGACTCCTTTAAGGGAGTTGGATTTTCATTTTATTGTTTATTATTTTTCCTAGGAGCAAATGGCTGTGAAAAATTTAACAATTATTCATACCACTGACTTACTAAGAGTTAACTTTGAGAAATTTAATTTTTTTTGTAATATAAATAAACATCAACAATGAAAGGAAGAAATAGTGCATATTCCTATATGATGATATAGTGTATCTTCCTATAAAGATAACTGGATTAAGGTGGACACCTAAACATTTTCAAGGGAATGCATGAAGGTTATGGGTAAGAGAAAAAATAACTTTGAAAGTTATTTTTTAAAATGTTCTAGTCTTGCTGGAGAGGGCACATTTTGAGAACATCAAAGACTAAAAACTGAATTGATAACATGACTGAATGTTTTTTTTTGAATGTAAGAAAATGGGGACAAGATTAAAAGTGAATAGTATGCGAGAATAGAGGGTCAACAAAATCATGGTGACAAAGGAGAGATGAGTTATTTATCTCGGGAGGAACAGCTGCTGAACTTTGTTACTCTACAGTGTTGCCTGGAGTTCAATACTTTGTGTGGAGAAGAAGTTCACCTACTTATTTTCATCTCCATCTCCTATGATTTCTAAACAGCTTGCTCTTATCTATGTCCAAACTTCTAGTTAGAAATTCTTCAGATGGCATTTGTGCCTTCCTTCACACAGGTTGAACTATTTGTCTCTAATGCCTTAAAGTAGTGGCATTCAGTCTCCTAGAAACTTAAAATTATCTGAAACCTGACCTGCTTAGGTCAGCTGGCTCTGAGATTACGGTGTATTCTAGACCTGAAACTAGCCTGTTGGCTCTTTGGTTTTGTACCAAACACACTGACTTACATAGCTCAAAATACCACTGGCCTTTTTAAAATGGCATATCACATTCCAGGGGAGGATCAAAACTGCTGGCTGATGATATTTGTCAAGTCTCTCAAAGTTGTACTTTCCAGGATTTTCAATCCACTGAATTCTTAGACAGACATGTTTATATGAAAGAATTCTTTATATATATATATATATATTTTTTTTTTTTCTCCTCTTTGAGTGGGCGATTGGAAATCTTGACCTCTGGGTTCCTTATTTTATTTGATTTTCTGTAGTACTTAAATCTTAAAAATTTCCTTAAAATAATCTAGGTATGGATATTAATACATGATATTAATGATCTATCCTTGTTTACAGGGTTCCTTTCTCTGCTCCAGTTAGGCAGTTACATAGTTTCTTTTTTTTTTTTTT
>NW_022196897.1:53175291-53235797 GCF_008632895.1 Mastomys coucha
ACTAGTCAGAATGGCTAGGATAAAAAGCTCAGGTGACAGCAGATGCTGGAGAGGTTGTGGAGAAAGAGTTACATAGTTTCAAGGATCAGGTTCTTCCTGAGTGGCCCTCACTCTGCCATTGGCTCTGGCTCAGCCTTATGCATCCTGCACTTGCTAAAGTCTTATCTGACCATTGATGTAGATTGATGTTGCCAATGTAATCAGTTGAATTCTACACAGTTTAAACTTTTATGCTCTGGCTCAGTGTTTAGTGATGCTTTTTGTTCATTTATTGTTTACTATATTTAGTTTTTTTAGTGTACAGTCATTTTTTTTCTTCCTAAAACCCATAGCCAATAGTAGACACTCCGTAAGTACAGAGAAATTTTCTGAAAATTTTCTGAAGTCTGACTGGAGACATTAGGTTACAAAACTACACAATTTCGAGTTTCTTATTTCAAATCTAATCTTTTATCAGATTTCTTTCCAAAAATTCCATTATTACAATTTTGTCAGAACACTAAATTAATATTATTGAATATGGACTAATTTAATTAATATTCTAGGTGATAAAATTTTAAAATACTTGGTTATTTTCTCATTTATCTAATGTTCACTATTTTGATTATATAATGTTTATCCTTATTAATTGATTTACCAAGTTCTATTTAATAAGTAATGTGTTCTAACATCTGTATTTAGTTTTTTTTTTAATGTTAGGGATCAAGCTTGAGGTTTTACACATACTGGGCAAGTGCTCTACACTTGAACCATATCTCTAGCCTCTATTTTAACTTTTAAAACTGTTTATTCTTATTTCAAAAATACTTTCTGCCATTAAAAACTAAAGAACTTAAAAACAAATCAATAAAATGGGGAAAACTACACAACAACTAAATTGTTAATACTGATGCTTGCTGTGTAATATTCTTGTTATGTTATTTCTTTATTGCTTGCATTTTATATGAATATAATGAACATGCTCTACTTTATTAAAAGGAAAAATCATTCTGACTTTAAACAAATTATAAGAAGAAAATAGAAATCACAGTCTCATATAGCAGACTCTACCAATTCTAACACTAGTTTTCTTCTTCTTCCTCCTCCTCCTCCTCCTCCTCTTCCTCCTCCTCCTCTTCTTCCTCCTCCTCCTCCTCCCTCTTCTTCTTCTTCTCTTCCTCTTCCTCCTCCTCCTCCTCCTCTTCTTCCTCCTCCTCCTCCTTCTTCTCCTCCTCCTCCTCCTCTTCTTCTTCTCCTTCTCCTTCCCCTTCTTCTCCTTCTCCTTCCCCTTCCCCTTCCCCTTCCCCTTCTCCTTCTCCTTCTCCTTCTCCTTCTCCTTCTCCTCCTCCTCCTCCTTCTCCTCCTCCTCCTCCTCCTCCTCCTCCTCCTCCTCCTCCTCCTCCTCCTCCTCCTCTTCCTTCTTCTTCTTCTTCTTCTTCTTCTTCTTCTTCTTCTTCTTCTTCTTCTTCTTCTTCTTCTTCAGGGGAAACAAAAATTTGTACCTTTCTGGGATTTGTGCTATTATATCCTGAGCAACTTTGTATAGAATTAAATGTTATTTGATATGTTACATTCAAAGGCACTGTAATATCTTTTCATTTACATAGATCATGATTTAACATAGTATATGTAGACTGTTTTAAGTTTCATTGAGTTGTAATGCTTTTTCCTACATGGGAATCACTTGGTGGAAGTGACAGTCAAAAGTCCAGATTATTATTAATTAAAATGACTGGATAGGTAATCCAAATTTATCAGCCAGATGCTGATTTCTTAGAACTGTGTTTAAAAGCTGTCCTACAGCAAGAGAGCCTGAGAGCAGTTAGCTGGTTTGTTTCAGGAGATTACAGCATCGAAAGTCCAACATTGGGCCATCTACTGTTACTGGTTGCTTCATTCCTATCATTTTCTGGTGCAAATGTTGGGCTCTAGGCTGGAACATTTTCCCAAGGCATTGCACTTTGTTTAAATGAGCCTGACCCAGTTTCCATTGCTTATAGAAACACTTTGAAATTGATCATTTTATTTATAAATTTGCCCATAAGCCCTTAAGTTTTGCATCTGACTTGGTTCTTCTTGTAATTAAAATGAGTAAAAGCCTTAATTCTTAGCACAGATGGTGGCTCTAAATATGCTATCACTTCTGCACATCATGTTATTTATGCTACTTCTTTAAATATAATGGTAATTAGCTAATTAGCTCATTAGCATATCAACATATGCCCACACTACTCCTTACTGTGGGAGAAGGGTATGAATGATGAAAATCTATCCTTAATACAATTTTAATCATGTCATCAGCAACAAAAATGGTATCAATTCATTCTTCCTTGTGTATTTTAGTCATCATAAGCAATCCAAAGGCAACATCACCAGATAAATCGTGTTCACCTCTAGGTTCATTTGCCTAAGGACAAACTTCCCTACTCCATATCCGTGTGTATTTGGAGGCAAAGCCTTTAAAATAGTTAAACCACATGGTCTTAAGATTAGACACAATTTGACTTTTCTCCATATAAGTGGAAATCGAGGCATCAAAGCAAGTGTTGTGAATTCATGATCACAGAAGAAAGAAACATGTTAGAGCACAGGACATGGCATTAGCAAGCCAAGCAGAGAAGCACCACAAGGAACCATACCTGTCTATACCTTAATGCCTGATCTCATTTCAGTCTCCAGAGCCATTAGAAAAATACTTCTATTGTTTAAAACCACTTAGTATTCAGTGCTGTGTTAGATACCCTCAAAGCGTCTAAAATAAAACTAACTCTATTTGAGAGGTATAATTACAAGTCCAACAGAACCTAATGGCATTTGAGAGACAAAGGTGACTAAGCAGCATATAAGCGACATCTAATGAAGAGCATGAGCAGCACTTAACGTGTGTTCAGCAGAGGACGTGGAATGCAATAGGGACCCTTCTCAGAAATAACTAGCCATCTCTTCTCAGGAAGATTTGGTTCATTAAAATGCTGTACCTAATTATCACTTTCACATTCTGGGAGTATTATAAACAAATATTTTCCCAATGAGAAGGAAAAATTTAAGGTACACTCAAACTCAGAAGTATGTAATGGGAGAATATGGGTCATTTTTTTAAAAACTTTAAATCTATCCAAGGTTTTCCAAGAAGGTACTTTTTTTGTTGGCATTTCCTTTAAAAAAATGTCTTGAATGTCTAGTGTCAAATAAATGATAGTAATAGCACAAATGAATCACCAGCAGGATTGCTAAGAAAGCTCAACTGGGTTAGAGAATACAGTCCTTTCAGGAAAGGGTTCTGGGCTAAGTAGATGCTCACAAGCCAAAGCAAAAGTTAAGAGCCCTAAACCATACTGCATACAAGAAGTTTACTGAAATGGACCACCAGAGACATAAATGAAAGAGCCAACTACAAAAACACACTGCAAACAAAACAAAGTAAGTGTTCAGTTTCGTATAGAGCTAGACCTATATGGTACAAAAAAAAAAAAAAAAAAAAAAAAAAAAAAAAAAAAAAAAAAAAAAAAAAAAAAGAACAAATGACATAAAAAAAAAAACCAACCAGCCAACCAAACAAAAACAAACAAACAGAAAGCCTGCATTAAAGCTGGAGGCATATTGTCAACAGAGTACCAGAGGAGAACAGGAGTTCTTTACTGCTCACAGGAGCAAACTTGAAACCAAGGTCTATTGTAAGTTGGAGATTCACGTCTCCTAGAGGACTCTAATGTCTGATCTGAGTGCAAAGAGAAAACAGGTAGTTCTGAAGTCTAAAATGATTATCATTTATGTTGTACTCCCTTAGAATATGGGTTCTAAGTGAACAAAGATCTAACAAGAGTAATTTCAAGCTAAGCTCGTTTTCCAAATTATTTTAAAATCTCTCACTCATTTACTTGCAAAACATGACTTAATTGAATGCCACTGGCCAACTGTTGTATGTCAACTACATGGGCAGATAAATGCAGGTCTCCATGTTTCATATATATTTCCCCTGTTTCTTTATCACAGACAGAAAATCCTTTCTGTGCAAGGAAGACTGACTAGATGACCAGAGTTGTTCCTTTTCTTTAAAGAAATTTTTTAAAATAAAATCATTTATGTATGAGATTGTTTTTGTCTGAATGTATGTCTACATATCACATGCATGCTTGGTGGCAGAATGTCAGAAGAAGGCATTGGTTCACATTGAACTTGAGTTAACTGATGATTGTAAACCTCTATGAGGGTGCTGGGAATTTAATGGGGGTCCTCTGTAAGAGCAAGTGCTCTTAATGACTGAGCTATTTCTCTAGCTCCATCAGAGTTATTTTTACCAGATTGTCTGTAGTGTTCTACAGTAACCTCAGCAGAATCTTTAATTAAATTGTGCATGTGTGGATATGTGTATGCATGTGTGCACCTGTGTGAGTGCATATGTGTGTGTATGTCTGTATGTGCATGTGTATGTGTGTGAGTGTGTGTATATATATATATATGTGTGTGTGTGTGTGGTGTGTGTGTGTGTGGGGGTGTAACATTTCCTACCCAATATCACTGCATTCTAGGAATGACAGCATTTTTTCTCAGAGACTTAACAAGTTGTTTTTTTTTTAAAAGCTTCTTGTAAATATGAAGAGATTACTTTTCTAAACCTAGAAACTTGCCAATATAAAATATGAGGCTTACATTTATTCAACCAAATTCCCTCATGTTTTTTAATAGAAGCAACTTTAAGAGTCTGAGTCCAGCCACCAGGACTCAACAGATGTGGGGATTGGGGCAGCTGTTAGTCCCATCTCCTTCTTTCCTCTGCATAAAAAGCCCCCCATGCAGAGGGTCCTTACCTCCCATCAGCCCATACAGAGGGTCCTTACCTCCCATCAGCCCATACAGAGGGTCCTTACCTCCCATCAGCCCATACAGAGGGTCCTTACCTCCCATCAGCACAGGGCAGTCCCGGGATCTCTGTGCTGTCTATGTTCCATGCGTTTCAATCATTCTTCCTTATTTATACACAGAGGCCTCCATCCCTCTCCTCATTTAGATGTCTATCTCAAAGGCCACATTTCACCTCATTTTCCTCTTCACACCCCTCTCTACCATGCTGTGCTCTTTTTCTGTAAGGAACTTTAATATGTGCGTTTTTCCTATTCTCTAACTCTGTTACTAGACTGAAGGCACCATATAGGCACGAATTTCCTTGCAGTTTTCATCTTTCAAGACCTAAAAGACCAACTAGAGGTCTTAATTTTTTTTTTAAGTTGGATGCCATTTTTTGACGGCTTGGCATGAGAGGATGACAAGGAATTATGCTGGCAAGGGCAGATTTCCTTTTCTGAGTCTGCACTTTCAGGGCTAACCAGTGACTCTACTGCCACACAGACATAAGTGTTCTAGAATCCAGAGGAGATGGCAAGACTGTCTGTGTTCAAGTTTGTGCTCTCTACCTATCAGTGTAACAATTGGCAAGGTAATCTAGTTTCACGGCTTTAATTTCTTTCCTTGTCAAATTACCAATATTACATATTTCTTAGGATTCAAATGGACATTCATGAAGTACTACTTAGCAAAGTACCTGGCACAAAATTAAGTACTGTATCTCTATAAGAAATTGGCCTCTAGGTAGATAGATGAGAGGGAAGAGTTGCAATCATAATTGGAGGCATTGTAGATCATCTGGGTTTTTCACAGACACGTGCACACTCTTTCTACAGCCTGCCCTAAGCCCAAGAAACACAAATGGAGCTGTAAATTCTGCTTAAATGACATTTCAGAATTTCAAAGAGAAGTGATTACTTCACTGAGCTTCTCCCTACAGCTCCAGAGCTGGAGGATTCTAGGCCCATTGATTGCTGCATTTCTCTTTCTTTCCCTGCACTCTTTCTTCTCCTCCCCCTCTTCCAAGGTAGATGAGGTCTTGCTGAGGGGAAATGGAAAGGAGTAACTAGAGGATTTTGTCTTCTTTGTCTAACCTGGAGGGAGAGGACAACTTGCATGGAACTTGGCATGCCAGGCTTTACTGCTGTGGTCCTCCCCCGCCCCCGCCGCCCCCGCCACCCTCCAGGACTACCCTGATTTCTCAGCTGTCCACAGAGAACTAAAACTGAGCCCAGATCAACTTTCATTGTCAGGAACACTCAGAAAAACGTGCTCTGATCATCGTGTGTCTGTGTGTGTCTCAATCTTGAGCACCTCTTCACAAGAGAAGGCTTCTCAGTGGAGGGGAGCCCTCAGTTTCTGGTCTTTATTGTTGTGTCCTTCAGCCTGTCCACTTGTTCCTGATCTCTTTGGATGGGAAGGCAGATTGTGAGCTCTCCCCCCCTCCCCAGTGCCTTCTTGGATACTGTATAATTAGGCCTCCAATCACGCCTTCTCAGCCTCCACGGATGGTGAAACCCTCCCCACCATGCTTTAAAGAGGAATTGTAATAAATGAGTCTCCTGATAGCAAACTTCCCAGCAAGAGGGAGTCATGGAAATGGAGACATAGTATTGACAGTGAAATGCAATGTGTTATTTTAACCAGTATGAGCTCTCTGGTTCTAGCCTTTGAAATAGACATTTGAAAACCAAAAACAAACAATGTAATGGAGAGAGAGAAGAAAGCCACAGAAGTGAGTGGCAGGGAGTTTAAAAGAGCAAATGCCACTGGCAGGTCCATGGGACATAACCAGCCACTTGTGCTGGGTCTTGGCGGTTTATAATGCTACCTCATCTTCTCTGTGAAATTGTTTTCCCGTAAATCTCTGTGGCCATCCATTCCTGTCTACACATTATGTTCCTAAAATAGACACCATCTAAAAATCACTTCAAGGAGCTTTGTGGAGGAAGGCCCAAATTGCAACACTCCTCCAGCGAAGAGAGATGCGGTATTTGATGGCATTACCCATCGGTAGCCAGGAAGGGGAGTTTTTGAGGAGTTTTTCACCACAGTTATTCTGCTTCTGGAAGGGAAGGGAAGTGTCAGACTCCCGAGAAGGCAAGTGTGTGTGGAAGCTCTCATTTGCATCACCCTGGCCTGTCAGGTATTGCAGCAAAAGAGAGAGGCGATCTACCCTCTGCTCTCCTTGGGCAAGAGGGACGGAAACAGGAAACATCAACCTCAGCATGGAATTTTCCTATTCCTGTGTGGCGTCCTCCTCTTGGGATGATTTACAGCGCTGGTTGGAGAAGCACGCTCTGCTACTATACTAGCGCACCAGATAGATGGTGTAGACCTGCAGATCTATACCCGAGGAGAAGCCACATTTCCTAGGTGTGATAGCAAACAGCGTTTGGCAATTTGCAAGTTTGCTACTGCAGCTTGGAAAATATTTAGTCACATGCACATCTGAACAGAAAGACACCCACCCAGGCTTGACTCTTTCGTCAGACACATGAAAAAAAGCATCTGCTCACAAGCTTATTTGGACTGCTTTGTTGAAAGGAGAGGCGGCAGACACTTTGTAGATGTGGCAAGAGGGTTTTGTATACAGACCTCAAACAGGTAGGAGAGAAGAAAACCAGGAGAGGTTAAGGAAGGAGCATGAAAAAGACTCACAGCCACCCCGAAACAGTTTTTACCCTGTTCAGAAAGCAAGAGGTTTCACAGTGGTTTTGTGTCAACCGTGCAGCATCTGCAGCATCATTGCTGTTGGTGACCTCTGTCTGATTAAAAGTAAGTCAATCCTTCCCATCCGGCATTGTGCGAAACAGGGGACTCTTTATCACTTCCAGAAAGTTCATTTGCAAGTGTAGTTAGGGAAGAGTCAGGGGAAAAACAGCGGGTGTCCCCTCCTTGTCCTGGGAAAGAGGCACTCCTTTCCAAGAGTCAAGCCTCTGCCCAAAGAAGCTGCCTTCCCTGCAATGCTAGACTCCAGAAGCGGTCCCACTGCCTTCTTGCTTCCTCTGTGAGGTCTAATTTTTTGCATCATCTTTAGGAGCAATATGACCTCTATTCACAGCCATCGAATCCAGTTCCAAAGCACCAATGACAGAGGGGGCTTCAAGACAAGACCTTGACTGGGAGGATGCAGGCAAGCAAAGGCAAGAGCTGGCCTGATGCCAAGTTATTTTAGGCCAAAGAATCTCTTCTATCAAAATGCTGAACTGCAAAACGAACCTGATTTCAGTTCATGGAAGGTTGAGAGAAGGAGGGGGGAGGGGAGGAGGAGGAGAGGAGGATGGGAGGAGGAGGGAAGGAGGAGGGGAGAAGGAGGAGGGGAGGAGGAGGAGGGGAGGAGGGGGACAGTTGGTCCGAATTCACATGCAAAAATAGACTTCCTGCTCTGCCCCAACTCTTATTTCCGTGGGCTCTTCTCCCCAAGGATTACCAGGTAAGAATTCACCACTGAGAAGATCACAATGAGATAATCGGATGGCTTACCTGATAAAAAGGAAAATTATCCATCTGCAGTGAGGAACAACATCTCCCCAGGACTGAGTCCTCACCTTCCGTTGCAACGATTCAGATTTCCTTCTTGCAGAAGGTGATCAAGTGGTTCTTCACAAGGGCTGCAGCCTCATAGGGGCGGAACATACGTACACAAACACACGCACGCACACACATACACATGCACCAGAGTCCTCTGCAGTAGCCTCTCGGCTTCATCCTCGCCTCACTCTATGGTACCTAATACAAATCAGCAAATAGCTTGTTTAAAAAAAAAAAAAAAAGAAAGAAAAAAAGTGGAGACAGCACCTAGCGTTACAATGCCATCTAGTGGCCACATGGTAGATAGGTTCTCACAGCCTGGATTTCTGTGTTCTTTCTCAACCTCTTCCCTCAGATGCCTTTTTAAAAAAACTCTTTATTTTGGTTTTATTACTTCCTCTAACCCCTTTTATTCACCCCCCCCTCTTGGCTCTGCCTATCATGGAACTATTGACTTAAAGATTAAAACAATCAGAACTGGAGAGAGTTGCTTTTAAGTAAAAAAAAAAAAAGTACTATTTTGTTTGTAAAAGCTATTTTATTTTCCCTATAAATAAATCATTGTTACCTTTACAGAATACGGAACCCATGAATGAAATTTATTCTTTTCTTCTGTCTGGAGAAAAATGAGTGGTCTTTTATTACATAGTCATGGCTTTACATCAGGAACTTACTTGAAGATTTTCTTCTATAACACCATGTTAACAGTGCTTTCCATATTATACTGAACGACTCTGAAAGAGGCAGATGTGAGTTTAACTTTAAGCTCAGTACTGGTGAGCGTGGTTTAAAGCTTATATTCCCCTATCTTTAGTATGGATGTTAAATAGGATTATCTTTGTACCTGTTTCCATGGTTTCACCCTCTTTTATTGTAATATATCTATTTTTTTCCCAGATACGACTTGTCATTGAATTGTCACACTGTGTTTTAGAGAACAAATGTAAGTATTAAATATTGTTGGTGTCCACTAGGTCTTCCCAAAACAACGAAGAACACATGCTGAACTATGGGGAGCTACAGGAACTTTCTAAGCCATACATTATAATTTAAAGCATAATTAGTCTTTCATATTTAGTTATGCATAAACTTATTTATCCTGGGTGTGCTTCTCTTGTCTCTTAGCACACTTAATGCTGATGAAAGTCATCACACATGCTTTGCCATTTTAAAAAAAATTATTCCCCCTCCCTGAATCTTTAATTTGTCTATTCTGTACTACAGGATAGTGAAGCATATACTATTAATATTCTTATAGCTTTTCTCATTGTATGTTGAGAATAATGAGACATTCTAAACCTTATTGAGACTTTTCTAGACCACATAGTTTGTGAAACAAAATAAACAAATCAACAACAACAACAAAATGAACCAACCAAATAAATAATAAAAATAAGGCCCTCACTTCCAGAAATCATTACTCTTTGGAACAAAGTGAATATTTTATCCTTTTCCATTCTAGAATCCTAGAGATGTAATCTTCATTGTGTCTTTATAAAAACTTTTACAAGTCCTTGTTTATGGGTTCATGGGTCTATCTCCTGGGTCCCTTTCTTAGTTTCTGAAAGGAAGCAATTGACCAAAATTCTGAGCATGGAGCTGGAAGTATAATGCATTTGGTAGAACACTTACCAGACATGCCCCCCCCCCCCAAATTCAGCCTCGTGGACTGCTTGTACACTTTAAAACTTCAGAACTGGGAATACTGAGGCAGAAGGATCACAGATATGAGTTCTAAGTTATTACAGGTTAAGAAATTCCATGCCGACCTCAGCCACACCCTCATCCACAGTCACAAGCTCAACCTCAGCTACCACTACAACCTCAGCCACAGTTCCAGCCACAGCCACAAACACAGAGACAGCCACAGCCTCAGCCTCAGCCACACCTCAGACATAGAGAGAGTCACAGCCACTGCCTCAGCCACAGCATTAGCCATAGCTATAACCACAGCCTCAGACTCAGCCACAGCCACAGACATAAACACAGACACAAGCACAGACACAAACAGAGACAGACAGACACACACACACAGAGATAGGCACAGACACAGACACAGACACAGAGACAGACACACACACACACACAGACACACACACAGAGATAGGCACAGACACAAACAGAGACAGACAGACACACACAGAGACACACACAGACACAGGCACAGACACAGACACACACAGAGACAGACAGACACACACACACAGAGACAGACACACACACAGACACAGACACAGAGACAGACACACACACACACACAGAGACAGACACACACACAGACACAGGCACAGACACAGAGACAGACAGACACACACACAGAGAGACACACACACAGACACAGGCACAGACACAGACACAGAGACAGACACACATACCGAGACAGACACACACACAGACACAGACACACACACAGACACAGGCACACACACAGACACAGGCACATACACATAGGGACACAGACACAAACACAGAGACAGTCACAGCCACAGCCACAGCCACAGCCTCAGGCACAGACACAGACACAGAGACAGACACACACACACACAGACACACACCGAGATAGGCATAGACACAAACAGAGACAGACAGACACACACAGAGACACACACAGACACAGGCACAGACACAGACACACACAGAGACAGACAGACACACACACACAGAGACAGACACACACACAGACACAGACACACACACAGACACAGGCACAGACACAGAGACAGACAGACACACACACAGAGAGACACACACACAGACACAGGCACAGACACAGACACAGAGACAGACACACATACCGAGACAGACACACACACAGACACAGACACATACACAGACACACACACACACACAGACACACACACACATACAGGCACAGGCACAGGCACAGACACAAACATAGAGACAGACAGACAGATAGACACACACACACACACATACACAGACACAGACACACACACACGAACACACACACAGACACAGACACAGACACAGACACAGCCTGTGTACTTAAATTGGCATTTCCCAATCTTAATTCACACCATCAAGCCAAGCAAATCAAAACTCCTTCTTTGAAAAGTTTCCATCTCACATCTGTCAATGAGAAATACAGCATATTTTCAATGCATGCACCCCTTTCTTTCTGTTTGTATGTCTTCTTTCATGACTTCTACATCTTGACAAACCTTCAGCCATCTGCACAAGGCAAAGTGTACTAGTGTCTCAAGTGGCTAGGTCAAGCATTTTTCCCTCTAATGCTTTCCCTGTGTTCTCAGTAAATAGGCTCCTTTTCGTTAATTATAAAATAAATTAATGTTTTTATGGAATATGGTCACATATTACATTGAAAATATTAATTATGAGAGATAAATGTTTCTTTTCATACTGCTTCTGAAAAAGGTTAGCATCCCATTCATTGTACAAGAGTGCTTTTAATGAATAGCTTGTCATTTAGTAGCAGACACGTGATTCATCAGAGTGGTAACAACATCAACTACTTTAATTATTCTTCATCTAAGACCTAACATGAAGGAAAATACAAGATTTTAAGAAATGAGTATACAATACCCCTAAAATGATATATTTAAAAACTAAAATGTTCACTTTTTAATTGTAAAAATGTAACTAAAAAGAACCCTGAAACTTTACACTGCTCACACCCTTGTATTTGCTGGCCTCTCTGGACTTGTGTGTGCTAAAGGTCTCCCATTTCTATCTGTCTCTCTTCTACATAATGCACTACAGCAGAGCCGGCATATTATATCTTACATACCTTTTGCATGTCTTAGTTAATGGAGAAAAGTTTTCATTTTTCCTTTTTCCCTGGTATGTTTCCATCAACAAGTCTGAAAGGACCATTTCTTTATTTCTGGGAGATCCCATGTGATCTCATCTCCGAAAAGAGAAGAATGGTATCAGTTATTTCTTGCCTGTCTTTACTTCCCTAGTTGGTGAGTGCAGGAACTTGACAGATAATCTGTGCCTCTTCTGTGAATGGTGCCAACAGGAGAAAGAATGAGAGCATAAAATGTCTTGCCATTGCTTTTGTGGTTCTGTCTCTGTCAGAGGACGCAGCCATTGCTTTGCTATTACTCCATCACTTGTCAGCAAGAGTTGGTTGCTTAGTGGCCAAGGAAGAGAGATTACAATGAGATGTTACCTCTGTTGATAGAATGTGGGTATTAAAGAATAAATGTGGGGTTTAAGTGGAAAAGCTAACCTAGGTCTTTCTACCTATTAATTTTAAGATAAGCAAGAGGGTCTCTTGTGATTAGCATCTTGAACAATTCAAATTTTCTCAAGACCAGAAGGCATTAAAATTCCATGGGGAAATTCACAAAATCTCCTAATATGGAAAAAAAAAAACCCTTTGTTAATTTCAATTTCAGAGTGTCAATTGTCATGGCATTGTGACAACCACAGAGCTGGAAAGTTTTCTTAGATCCTCCAGAGGATGATTATTACTTTGGATTGTAGAAATGTATGTCTTGTTCAAGGCTACACAGACAGTTTGGTATGATAAAGGTTCATTCAAACTTTCTTCCCCATTTAACTACGAAGAAAATGAATATTGAGCAACAACATTGGCACATAGGAAGTGAAATGGGAGTGAGTGGAGGATTTCTAGATATACCATGATTGATTTTCACTCATGTTTTGACAGATAGGAATGTAACAGAGGATATAATAGAAGTTACTGTTTAAAAAGGTGATGGACCAGGTGGGGCTTCTAGTGGAGGGAAGGGAACACCAACCTGCCCACAAAACCTTCGACCCCAAATTTGTCCTACCTGTAAAATGTGCAGGGATTATGATGGGGCAGAGATTCAGGAATGAATTCATCAATGACTGCCCCAACTTGAAACTCACCCCATGGGAGAGCCAACTCGTGACACTGTTAGTGACATTCTGCTGTGCCTGCAGATAATACACTAGCATAATTGTCTTATGAGAGGCTTCATCCAGGGGCTGATGGAAACAGATATAGAGACCCACAGCCAAACCTTAGGCAGAGCCCTGGGAGACTTGGGAAAGGGTAGGGGGAGATATTGAGGGAGTCAGAGGAGTCAAGGAGACCACAAGAAGTTCTACAGACTCAACTAACTTGGGCCCATGGAGTCTCACAGAAACTAAACTGCCAAACAGAGAGCACGCAGGGGCTGGACCTAGACCCCCTACACATTCGTAGCACATATGCAGCTTGGTCTTTATGTGGATGCCCTAACAATTGGAGCCAGGACTGTCTCTGACTCTGTTGCCTGCCTTTGATGCCATCCCCTACCTGGGCTGCCTTGTCCGGCTTCAGTGGGAGAGTATACCTTTAGACCTGCTGTGATTTGATGGGCCAGGGTGGGTTGGTACCCATGGGGGTTTCTCCTTCTCTGAGGAGAAGGTGAGGTGGCATTGAAGGGAGCAGTTTATGAGAGTAGGCCTAGGAAGAGAGGAGGGAGAAGGATTACATTAGGGTATAAAGTGAATTTGAAAAAAAAGGTGAAAGATTAAACCAATATCAGGTTTAGCAAATAATAAAAACAGTGATCATCCTCGTCTATAGCTTTTCATACAGTTCTTAAAAATTGACCACAAAGTTCTCAAACTCAAGGGACATGAAAGTACAACATTCATGACTTTCATTCAGATCCAAGGAGGGACCTGGAAGAAAATTGTCCCAAGGTTCTAAAATTTCATTAAATTCTGAAGAAAAATCTGAAAACATATTTTATGTTGCTTTAGTTAATAAATCATAGTCTCACGGGAAAACAAAGAAACATTTTGGAGACAAAGTCATTATCTTGTCTGCTCTACCATCAAAGCCCTGGACCTAAATGGTCCTTCTGTCTTGCCTCTCAAATAACTAGGACTGATGGCATGTAATAAGGACTGGAAAATAAAATGCTATGCTGCCCATGCCGACATTGTATACCTCTCTGGCAAACAGGTCCAGGAGCATGCCTTGGCTTCAGAGGCAAGATCTAGGCATATTACAGTATTTCAATTAATTTGTCCAGATCCACTCTCACAGGAGGATGAAGAGAGACTGAAGCTATAGCAAGAAACAAAGAAGATCCATGGAGAGTCATGAGGAATTTGGTTACTCTGCTGGATTCTCTTCTGCCCTTACAAATAGTCGCTCTTATGTTAGCAAGTCATTTACGCATACTGCCTGAGTTCATCCCTCATCTCTTTCACTCAGCAGTCCTCCTCATTTGCAAAGGTAAGCCAACTAAAACTGGGACAAAAACATCATCAGTTACTTACTAGATTTCAAATAGCAAGTTCCCATTTGACTATATTTTCAAATCAATCACAGAACTTGCCTATATATGCAAGAGATCTAGCTCACTTTAAGTTTAAAGGAAATTGCTGATACTTACAAAGTCAACTCATTTTTACAAAATAAAACTGAGCTTTGCCATTAGTATAAGCAAATATGTAGTACCTAGTCCCCTGAAGGCTTACCGGTGACATCTTTTGCGTTTCCTGTTTAAAAGGAAAAATCTACTGACTTTCCTAGGAACATCCTACCGTCATCACACTGTGTGCAGGTGCCATTACAGCCAAGTGCCATCTTATTTCACATGGCTCAGCAATCATTGCTGAAGAAGTGGAGGAAAGAGTGTGCGAGCCAGAGGCACAGCAAGCTTTCTGTGAGATTGGGACTCCTAGAAATATCAGAGAGGTTATACCCATAAAGTCTCATCACCATGGCTGCCTAAACAAGACCTGAATAATGGCAATACCAATGGCCATACTAATATGGAACTGGGGAAAGACAAGAGGGAATCACTCTAAAGGAAGAACTACAGACAATAGGGAAATGATGAGAGCTGGAGAAATGGTTTTTCCTGGGGAAAAGCTCCCCAATTGTTACCTGCTACAAAGCAGTCAGCTCTGGCATAAGATGCATACAGGTAACATTATATGGACTGAGCAGATTTATGTTCCAAGTATCACATTGAATGCTGTGTGTTTCATATATACCTGCATTCTATCTATCTATCTATCTATCTATCTATCTATCTATCTATCTATCTATCTATCATCTATCTATCTACAATTATATAACAAAGATGCCATGAATTTGAATGAGAGCAAGGAGGGGTACATGGGAACAGTTGGGGAGGGAGAAATGTTTTAATTGTAACTTAGAGAACAATTTTAATTACTATAAAAAGCATTCATAGGTTAAGCATAATTTATAAAGATAAGATCTCTATGATAAATGATTTTACTTAGCACCTTGATACTTGGTATCATCCTGTAGTAAGATAGGTTCTCAGAAAAAAAAAATGTATTGATATTTAGATATTTTTCTTTTCAGGTTGTTCTGACTGGTTTTGTGTGTCAACCTGACACAGGCTGGAGTTATCACAGAGAAGGGAGCTTCAGTTGAGGAAGTGCTTCTGTGAGATCCAGCTGTAAGGCATTTTCTCAATTAGTGATCAAGTGGGGAGGGCCCCTTGTGGGTGGTAGTATCTCTGGGCTGGTAGTCTTGGGTTCTATAAGAGAGCAAGCTGAGCAGGCCAGTGGAAGCAAGCCAGTAAGCAACAGCCCTCCATGGCCTCTGCATCAGCTCCTGCTTCCTGACCTGCTTGAGTTCCAGTCCTGAATTCCCATGGTGATGAACAGCAATGTGGAAGTAAGCTGAATAAACCCTTTCCTCCACAACTTGTTTTTGGTCATGATGCTTGTGCAGGAATAGAAACCCTGACTAAGACACAGGTCAAATTTGGTAACGATTTCAAAGATATGGAAATGATTTCTAAAACTTAATAGAGGCTGAGTATTTGAACACTCACAGTAGTTGAACATGACATTGATATTATCACCATCAGTTTAGAGGTAAGAAAACCGAAACTCAGAAGTCTTGATCATTTTTGGCCAAGGAGGAGATAAAATGTAGTTTGGAAAATAACCTATCTTCTAAGTAGGATTCTTGTTTTATAAAAATGTCTTTGTACACCACATTATTGTTATGCTATTGTCAAGACTCTGGGATCCAAGAGAAAAGTAAGAGATGATGCATCTGTTCTTCACTGGTCTGGGATAGATCATATTGAGCTTACATAGACAGCATGGATGAAACACATTTCTAAATGTGTTCAAGCAAAAGGGGTTTTGAGGCATGAGGCAAAGCAGAAGCCACGTTCTGACAAATGTAGTGTGGTGTATGTGGACAAAAGGAAAGTAGCAAATGACGCCTCTTCTTACTTCGCTTGGAGTTTCCGATCTCCTACTGCAGGGCGATGGACAGTGAGAGGAAGCCTGGGAAGGTCAGGCTTGAAGCTCTGGAGACCCTGAAGGTTCAGTAGGAGCTTTGCCTGCTCTTGGCATCAGGCCCCTGTCATGTAGCCACAGCCGCCCTTATATTTGTGGTCATCCATCTCTGAAGGGCAATGCCCCAAGCCCTTCTATATGTAGATGAGGCATCCCTAACATCTCTGACCAAGACAATAGGAAAAGAGATGTGACCACAGGCATGTAGGCTCAAAACACAGTTCTCCATGTTAATGAGGTACCTAGAAGTCCAGAGCGCATGGCGATAAGCTTTCCTTTCCAGACATTTCTCCTTGCAAAAGGTTTATCATCGCATGCCCACCCTGAGAAGTGGAGTATAGTTTTATATATCCATTTTCCGCTGTGACAATAATAAACTGTTTGGAACCATGGACTGCCTCTTGTCATTGTGTTCTGCAGTGGGGAGTCATGGAGAAGGCCTTTCCCTCCAGAGCCACAGTCGAGTCTCTCATAGAAAGCCTCTTTGCACTCTCAGCCATGATCGTCACCAAGCCTGCCACCGTCACTCCAAGCGCTCCTCTCCACACTGGATGTCAAAGTTCCTGAGAACCCCACAGCTCCCGGGACCCCAGAACCAGCAGGCCGTCAAACTGCCCCATCCAGCCTCCACAAGAGGCCATGCCTAGTGGTGGGATGGACTCGAGACTACATAACCCTACATCCTACAGCACGTAAAAGGATATGACTGTTTGGAAATATTCTTGCCAAGTGAACACATCGACTAAATTCCAGAGGAGCATTCAGGGGAGAAGAATCTCTCAGTCTGTCAGTGCCTTAGTAATCCACAAGTCTACATTTGTTGACAATAACAGCAGAATTTCCGAGCACGAGAGATTGACAATAGGGCGTTCTGACAAAAGCTTCCTGTTTTATATACTAGGTTTAGTGTTGTGTTTTTCTTTTTCTCAGCATATTTTCAAGAAGGCAAGTGCTTTCTGGCTCTGTTGGATATTTGTGAAGACACAGATCACATGAGCACATAAAAGTTTGTAAGCTTTAAAGCCTTGCTTCTCAGAGTGTGGCAGTGGAACAACAACATCTTGATCTTTGAGGGGCTTGTTGAAATTTTGGACTATTTCTTTTGTCCCCTGATCTGGATCTGCCACAGATCAGAAAGTATGTTCTGACGAGCTGCCCCAGGAGATTCCGGTAGACACTGTTGTTTAGAAGTGGTGCTGTAGAGTACCATTGTAACAGGTACTCGAGGTACCTGATGTCATGATGCTATTACCATTTAGCCCAGTGGTTCTCAACCTTCCTAATGCTGTGATCCTTTAATACCACCTCATGTTGTAGGGACCCCAAACCATGAAATATTTCTGTTGCTGCATTATAACTGTAATTTTGCTACTGTTTTGGATTGTAATGTAACTATCTGATATGCAGGATAGTCTTAGGCAATCCCTGTGCAAACGTTATGACCCACAGATTGAGAACTACAGATTTTGGCCCTAAAAACCCAGCATATAGACAGTACTGCTGGCCACAACAAAGACAAAGATCTGATCCATCAAAGATCATAGTTCTAGGACAGTCTCTAAACCTTTGCTTTTTGGCTTCTGTAGTTCTGCGTTTGGCTAACTGTTCTTACTAACAAAGGTATGTCAATTGGGAAGGGGGTTTTATGTTTAAAAACTCACTCTGAGAAAGGTTCAGGATTGAACAAGATCATGAACACCCACTATAGTCTCCAGCAAGCTAACAAAGACTTGTCTTAAACCCATGTCCATGCAGTCTTCTCTGGTGGATAACCCACACCATTAGCTAGTACTTTCACAGATCTCCTAAGAGCTTTTATTTTTAATTAAATTTTAATTTAGCATGCAAAGTTATGTTTTTTATTCTGACATTATATATATGAAATATACATATATATCATAATATATACATATGTATAATGTCTATATATGTATATGTATATAGCAAATCTTTGTTCTTGTTTGTTTACCCCTTACTCCTCTACCCTTCTCCAACCTCTTCTTCTGGGTCTTCTTTCTCCTCCTAAATAAACCTCCCCTCTGATTTCATGTGACCTAATGTTTATAAGGCTACCTATTTTTCTGTACCCAGAACATGCAACTCAACAATTCATCCCTTCTCACCATTTCCTGGACACTCCAATCCAAAAACACTATCTCCTAATCTACTCTTGAAGTAATAGTTTGAAAATTAGATCACTATGGTGGCTCTTTAAGTAAAAATTAGCATTCCTATTTACTGCTCAGGTACAGGCCATTCCAACCAGAAAAGGGAAGAGCTCTACCTCCTACCTGAACCCTCCTGCTACTTGGGTTCAGAGCCTAAAGACCCAAGCCACTGACACCACCACCTTACTGCCTGCTCCCACTCCTTGCTCTAGCCCCTACTCAGGTGAAAATCCAGAACACAGGTGTAGGCCAGGCAATGAGAAAAGGTAAGAGCTCCATCTGCACTCAGAAACCTCCTATGCCCTTGGTTTGGATCCCTAAGGCACACCCTGCAGACACCCTTTCTGTGTTTTATCACCCACACAGCTCATTGCTCAGCTCAAAGGCCCAGAAAATATTTTTAACAAAATCATAGAAGAAAAATTTCCTAACCTTAAGAAGGACATGCCTATAAAGGCAGAAAAATCTCTTAAAACACCAAATAGATTGAATCAGAAAAGAAAGTGCCCAGTCAACTAATAATTAAAACAATGAATATACAGAACAAAGAAAAATATTAAAAACTGCAAGGGAAAAGGGCCAAATAACATACAAAGGTAGAATTATTAGAATTATATTTAATTTCTCAACAGAGACCCTAAAAGCCAGAAGGGCCTGGACAGATGCCTTATAGACTCTAAGAGACCGTAGACACCAGCCTAGACTGATATACCCAGCAAAACTTTTTTAAAAAAAACTTCTTTATTTATTTTATGTGTATGAGTACACCATTGCTGTCTTCAGGCACACCAGAAGAAGGTATCAGATTCCATTACAGATGGTTGTGAGCTACCATGTGGTTGCTGGGAATTGAACTCAGGACCTTTGGAAGAACAATCGGTGCTCTTAACCACTGAGCCCCATCTCTCCAGCCCTCCAGCAAAACTTTTTTCTGGGGGGAACAGGGTTTCTCTGTGTAGCCCTGTCTGTCCTGGAACTCACTCTGTAGGCTAGGCTGGCCTCGAACTCAGAAATCCACCTGCCTCTGCCTCCCAAGGGCTGAGATTAAAAGCAGGCAACAGCACTGCCCGGCCCAGCAAAACTTTTAATTCTCATAGATGGATAAGACAAGATACTCCATGACAAAGTCAAATTTAAACAATAGCTACCCATAAATCCATCCCTATCAAGGAAAAATGGAAAACTACAAACCTAGGAGGTTAACTACACCCATGAAGAAATAAATAACATCATACAGAAAAATAAAGGGAAATACACACACACACATACACACACACACACACACACACACACACACACATACACACAAACAAACACTAGCACTACCACAAACAACAAAAAAATAATGAGAGTTAACAGTTATTAATTATTAGTATCTCTTAATATCAATGAACCCAACTCCCTAATAAAAAGACACAGGCTAACAATGGCTACCAAAACAGGATTTATCCCTCCATTGCATATAAGAAGCACACCTCATCATCAAAGCTAGACTAAGAGTTGAGGGTTGGAAAAAAAAATTCCAAGCAAATGCATCCAAGAAGCAAGCTGGTGTATCCTTTATAATAGAGAACAAATAGACTTTAAAACAAAATTAATCAAGTAGATGGAGGGTGCTTGATATTCATCAACGGAAAAACTCACCAAGATGATGTCTCAATTCTAAACATTTATACCCCTCAAAGCAAGGGCACCCACATTTGTAAAATCACAAATCAAAACACATATATTTACAGTGGGAGACTTCAGGTCCTCCAGACAAAAACTAAACAGAGAAATAATAGAGCTAGCAGACTTTACGACTAAAATAGACTTAAAGAACATTTCATCCAAATAAAAGCAATATACATTCTTCTCAGAAACCCATGAAACTTTTTTCAAAATTGACCACATACTCTGTTACAAAGCAAGTCTCAACATATACAAGAAAACTGGAGCGTCTCTCCCATCTCATCAGACTACCGTGGATTAAAGCTGGATTTTAACAACAAAAACAATGGAAAGCCTAAAAACTTAGGGAAACTGAACAACTCTCTACTGAATGACTTCGAGGTCAAATAGAAATAAAGAAAGACATTAAAGTCTTTCGAGAAAATGAATGTATACCATACACAAACCTATGGCACACAGTACTAAGAGGAAAGTTCATAGCACTAAGAACCCTCAGAAAGAAATTAGAGAGGTTTAATGCTAGCAACTCAACAGCACACCTGAAAGCTCTAAAATAAAAGAAGCAAACACACCCAAGAGGAGTAGATGGCAGGAAATAAACTCAGGGCTGAATCAGTAAAATAGAAACAAAGAGAGCAATACAAAGAATTAATGAAACAAAAGGTTAGTTCTTTGAGAAAATCAACAAGGCAGACAAGCCTTTATCCAAACCAACTAAAAGGCAGAAAGAAAATATCCAAATTAACAAAACCAGAAAAGAAAAGAGGGACATAATAATAGACACTAAGGAAATACAAAGAATCGTTAGGTCATACTTCAAAACCTAACTCTACAAAATTAGAAAACCAAAAAGAAATGAACAACTTTCTCAATAGATATCATTTGTAAAGATCAGATAAACAATTAAAATAGACCTATAACCTGTAAGGAAGGAATCACAAGAAAGCAGTCATTTTAAAAGTTTCCCAATCCCCTTTCCCCTCAAAAGAAAAAACCCTCAAAGAAGAGCTAATACCAATAACCCTCAAATTATTCCACAAAATAGAAATAAAAGGAACATTGCCAAATTCATTTTATGAGGCCACAGTCACCCTGATACCCAAGCCACAAAAAGACTCAACAAGGAAAGATAATTACAGACCAGTTTTCCCCATGAACATTGATGTAAAAATCCTCAATGAAATACCCACAAACTGAATCCAAGAACACATCAAAGATGCATTCAAAATGACCAAGTAGGGTATATCCCAGAGATTTAGGACGGCTCAACATATGAAAATCTGTCAATGTAATTCACCATACAAACAGAATGAAAAATACCCCACATGATCATCTCATTAGATTTAATAAAAAGCCTTTGACAAAACACAACACTCCTTCATGATAAAAGTCTTAGAGAGATCATGGATGAAAGGCACATACCTAAATATAACAAAGACAATATAGAGTAGGTGGGTAGCCAACATTAAATTAAGTGGAGAGAAACTCAAAGCAATTTCACAAAAAACCAGGACTGTCCACTCTCAACATATCTCTTCAATAAAGTACTTGACATTCTAGCTAGAGCACTCAGACAACAAAAGGAGATCAAGGGGAATACAAATAGGAAAGGAATAAGTCAATGTACTATTATTTTCAGATGATGGCATATATAAGCAACCCATAAAATTTTACCAGGGAACTCCTACAGGTGACAATATCTTTAGCAAAGCATCTGGATACAAGGTTAATGCAAATAAAATAAAATAAAATAAAAAATTCCAGTACCCTATAAGCAACAAATGGGTTGAGAAAGAAATCAGGGAAGCAACACCCTTCATGGTAGATAAAGATAATATAAAATATATTGGGGTAACTGTAACCAAGCAACTGAAATGCTTATATGATAAAAACTTTAAGTCCTTGAAGAAAGAAATTGAAGATGATGTCAAAAGTTGAAAAGATCTTTTATGCTCATGGATCGATGAGATTAACACAATAAAAAGCAACCTATACATTCAATGTAACCCCTCTCAAAATTCTAACAATATTCTTTGCAGGCCCAGAAAGAACAATTCTCAACTTCTTATGGAAAACCAAAAACCCAGGATAGCTAAAACAATCCCGAACAATAAAAGAACTTCCTAAAGCATCCACATCACTGATCCCGCACTCTTTGACAGAGGTATCATAATAAAAACACATGGTATAGGCATAAATACAGACAGCTTGATCAATGCAATCGAATAAAAAACCCAGATGTAAATCAACACACTTATGAATACCTGATTTTTTTGATAAAGAAGCCAGAATTATACAATTATACAATGGAAAAATAAAACATATTATATAATGGAAAAATGAAAACAAATGGTGCTGGTTTAACAGGATGTTGGCAAGTAGAAGACTGCATATAGAGCCATATATATCGCCCTGTACAAAACTCAAGTCCAAGTGGATCAAAGACACCAACATCAAAACATATATATTGAACCTGGTAGGAAAGAAAGTGAGGAATAGCCCTGAATGCATTGGCACAGAAGACAAGTTCCTGAACAGAACATCAATAGTGCAGGCATTAAGATGGACAATGAATAAATGGTTCCTCAATGACACTGAATAGCTCTATAAAGCAAAGGACACTACAAAAAGGACAAAATGTCGGGGTACAGAATAGGGAAAGATATTCACTAACTCCACATCTGAAAGAGAGCTAACTTCTAAAATATGTAAGCAAACAAAAAACCTCTAGAAACTAGACATTAAAAACTTAAATAATCCAATTTAAAATGGGGTACAGCCAGGTGTGGTGGTGCACACCTTTAGTCTCAGCACTGAAAGGCAGAGGCAGGCAGATCTCTGAGTGAGAGGGAAGCCTGGTCTATAGAGATATGTCCAGTACATGCAGAGCTCCACAGAGAAACCCTGTCTTAAAGCCCCTTCAGACCCAGCTATACCACTCCTGAGCATATACCCGAAGAACAGCCTATCCTATGACAAGGGCACTTGCTCAACTATAGGAGCTTTATTATAAAATTTGTAGGAAAATGAATGGACATAGAAAAAAATCATCCATAGTGAGACACAGAAAGACAAACATGGTATTATTCACTTATAAGAGTATATTCGCTGTAAAGTAAAAGATCCACAGACCCAGAGAGGCTAAGCAACAAGGAAACAAGGATGGCTCAAGGTGGGGAAACATGAATCTCCCTTGAAAGATAAAATAAAATAGATATTATGGGTAGACTAGGGTGGGTAGGGAGAGTAACAAGAAGAATCTTGTGAGGGAGGGAGGGAAGAGAGAGAGAGAGAGAGAGAGAGAAAGAGAGAGAGAGAGAGAGAGAGAGAGAGAGAGAACAACTTAGCCTCAACACCTTCAACCTACAATTTTTCCTGCCTACAAGATGTACTGTGGTGATGCAGAAATTGGGGGAGTGGCCAACCAATGACTGGTTTAGCTTGAGACCCATGGGCTAAAACTGCCTGGAGGGTCAGAATCCAGAGGCTGGATATCCCAGACACCTAGGGTAGAACCAAACACTACTGAAAAATAAGCCAATAAAATGATTCCTAATGATAGTCTGCTATACTTGTAGACAGGAGCTCAGCAACGTCATCATGAGAGAGGTTTTCATCCAACAACGGATGCAAACAGATGCAGAGACCCACAACCCAACATTACGTAGAGCTAGGGGAATCCTGGGAAGGAGGGGGGACTGTAGGAGCCAGAGAGGTCAAGGACACCACAGGAAAACCCACAGGATCAACTAACCTGGATTAATAGGGGCTCACAGAGACTGAGTTAACAGCCAGTTGATATGCATAGCCCTGCATATATTATGATGGGTTTGTAGCTTAGTCTTCTGTGGTACTTTTAACATTGGGAGCAGGGGGTGTCTCTGACATTTTTGGCCTGTTTTTGGGACCCCTCTTTTTTCCACTGAGTCACCTGTCCAGCTTTAATATAAGGTGAGGGCCTATTCTTGTTGCAACTTGATATGTTATGTTTGATTGATAGCCCTGTGAAGGGAAATGGAGGAGGAGTGGATGAGTTGGGAGGGGTGGAGTACGTACAGAGGGGAGGTTCAGGAGAAGGACGGGGTGGGGGAGGAGACAGGGTAAACTGTGAACTGGATGTAATATACATGAGGAAAAAATAAATTAATAAAAGAGAGAGAAACTAGCATTCCATGTTCTCTTTGCCTAAGCAGATTCTACACAGGCAATAGATGTAACCAATTCATTTTCTGAAACTTTATGTGTATATTCAAGTATATGACATACGGTTTTTCAATAATGATACCATGTGTAGCTACATAACTTGAATGGTTTAAATGACCTCTTTTATTTGTGTGTTATTAACCTAAGAGTGCCTTTCCACTATACCAAATTTTCTCTAAAGTACATTCTCAGGAAATGCATCTGCTTTTAAACACTGGTAGATTCCAATCAGCTTCTCTGGAAAGGTGTGGTACAATTTAATCCAGCGATAACTTTGCCTTCACATAGGTTTTGTTTTGTTTTCTGGGAGGGGATGTCTAGGCCAAGCCTGGATTTTGCTTGTCAATTTACCTGAGGCTTTTGGTAGAATCAGGTGATGGTTGTATATACAGAGATAGAGGGTTAGATTCCAAGCACGTGGCTAGAGCCGTGCAGGAGTGCTGGGGCCCAGATCCCATGGGCCTAGAACATCTGACAAAGACAGAAAACTAGAGCTATGTTCACATGGAAATCAGGAAAACCCTGCTGAGAAGACAATACTAAATACAGTAGTGTTCCTTTCTAACAGTAAGAGGGAGATTTCTATTTCCTGGCAGGGCAGTGGCATAATAGCAGCATTCTTCTGATTGGCTAAATTATCAGTGGGATAGGAATGGCTGCTAGGAGGACAATGTTTAGTAAGTTGGAAGGACAAACCACTACCTTCTCTGTCCTTGATGTATGGAGCTATTTCTAACAATTTCACTAGAATGTGGACGCTGGATACCAGAGTATTTTTACCATTATCGGTCTTTTCTTGTTTTCCAACATTACAAGACCACAATACTATTTTTAAGAAATGTCATATGGAAGATTGACACCTGTTCTACTCATATGTTCCCACTTGGAACAGTTTCAACAGAATTTGGGTGCTTTTCCATGTCTTATTTCTTTTGTTCTTACTTGTTGATATATGTATCAACAAGTTGATAATATATATATATATATATATCAACAAGTATATATATATATATGTATATATATACATATAAATATGTGTGTGTATATATATATATATATGTATATATATAGTCATGAAAGAGTATAGTATCACTCTATTAGAGAAGGTCAGACTCCAAGCCCCAGGCAACACAGAAGCAGCCTGAGTTAGCCCCAGTCCCTTGCTCCTGGCAAGTTCCCATTGGTGAATACCTAAGTAGAACCATATTGTGGCTACTGTGAAAAACACCTTGAAATACCAAATTCTGTTTCTTTATCCATATTCCTAGGATTACTGGATCATGTGGGGATTCTACTTTAACTCACAGTATACATACTGTTGTGTTCGGTTCTGAGGACAGGAGAGAGAAGTAGATTTGGTACCTTGGGATCTCAATTTTATTTTCTTTCTCAAAAATGATGGCATCAAGAGAATCTATTTTTTTATACTTCTGTGAGTCTCAGAACATATAATGTGTGGATTTACTTAGAAATGTGGATAAAATGTTACAACTGTCAGTTAATAATGTTGCTTAATAAAAATAGAGCTACATACATCTTCTACTAGATTCCTGAGTTCACTGATATCTCAGAAAAACAGCTTATACTTGTAGAACAGGATATCAGAAAAGAACTTTTAGAAGTAAAGAAAGTGTGTGTATGTGTGTGTGTGTTTGAATCCTTGTGTATATGTGCATGCATGTGTTTATGAGTAGGTGTGCTTATGTATATGTGTGCATGCATATATATGTCTGTGTTTTTGTAAAGTTTGTATATTTCTACTGTACATATCTAGAAAATATCTGGATTGTGTTGCTAAGTTTTTTGAGATAATAATTCACTGGAAGAGATCACTTGACTTTCTGAAGCTCTTACGTAGACTATGTATAATTTGAAAGGCCATGAGAGTCAATATAACTTGGGTGCAAAGATGATTGTGAATATAACATTCTTTCCAGCTCTAGGATATAATATATTCCATCTAGTTCCTTCTGGGTGCATAGTCCTAAACTGAGGTCCTTGATTGCTTGTGTTCTTGAATGAGTTTATGTATCTACCTCTGGATAAAGAAGCCATGGAAAGACAGACTATTGTACATGGCACATGAGGAAACAAGGGAACTCTTGGATACTGCAGGAATGTCAAAGAGGGGAGGGATAGGAAGTCCAGAAAAAAGGAGAATATAAATCCCTATCTTCAGTGAAATCTATTAAATCTAAAAGTCATTAGCTTTCCTAAATATTTGGTATAAGCTAGTAGTAGAGGGAGCCTGGGCCATCTGGGAGAATAGGCTGGTCCATAAAACAAGACTTCAGGACAAACAGGATGATCCCTGGAAAGCTGCAGAAAGAGTTTGGCTTTGCACAGTCTGTGGGCACTTGATTGAATTACATGTGCACTTTCATGAATATGATAGGGTCTAAATTTACTGTATTACATATGTGGGTATATATTTATTTCTATGTCAATTTAACTTACCAGTAGGAAAAGCAACAGATTTATTGTCTTGTTTACTATAATGTAATTGTTCATAGGAAAGATAATCTAAATTGGATGTACTTAAATTGGCATGTGGGAACAGTTTTGTCTTTAGGGGACATTTGTTAGTCTCCACCAGCACATCAGTACAGGTCAGTTATAGTAGTCAGAATTCTGCTATGCGCAAGATAGACCCATTGCTAAGAATTCCTGACCCAAAACCCCAATGTACTGGCTGATTTTGTGTGTCAACTTGACACAAGCTGGAGTTATCACAGAGAAAAGAGCCTCCCTTGAAGAAATGCCTCCATGAGATCCAGTTGTAAGGCATTTTCTCAATTAGTGACCAAGGGTGGGAGGGCCCATTGTTGGTGGTGCCATTCCTGGGCTGGTAGTCCTCGGTTCTATAAGAAAGCAAGCTGACCAAGCTACCAGAAGCAATTCAATAAGGAGCACTCCTCCATGGCCTCTGTATCAGTTCTTACCTCCAAGTTCCTATCCTGTGTGAGTTCTAGTCATGTCTTTCTTTGGTGATAAATTGCAATGTGGAAGTGTAAGCTGAATAAACCCTTTCCTCCCTAACTTTTTGATCATGATTTTTTTTGTGCAGGAATACAAACCCTGACTAAGACACCCAGTTAGGCCCAGCCTCAATCTTGTGTTAGAACAATCCCTTACTTTACAGAGAGAAATTGAACATCAAAGGGGGCTAGTGACATGTGCAAAGTTGTACTGAGCAAACAGGAGAGGTAATTCCTCTAGTGCATTTCCATCATTCCATTTAGCTTCAAAGAGCTAGTATTCCACATGGAACTGCTAAAAAGCCAATATTGCTGTGAACACCTTATACTTCAGAGACAGTATGTAACTATACAACCCTTTAAAACAGCACGGCCAACATCAGTCCACAGCTAACATTAGTTAGGTCAGGCAAGAAGAATCACAGAGAATTTAATTATGTAACACATATTCAGATATTGTATGAAAACCATTTTCATATTTGCCCAAATTACTATCCCATGTATTGGATCTGCACACACCTCACAACTGCCTGGAGAACTTGTATTTCTAGAACCTACATATGGTTCTAAGTGTGTCTGCCCTGAGGCCCAAAGATCTGAATTTCTAAGTGTTCCATTCAGATGCTGATGTAGCTAGCATTCTCAGACCAATGAGAACCACTGCCTAACTTTTGATGGGGAAATGGCAAATGCTGGCCTAAGAGTATAGGTGTTTAAACTTGATTCTCACCCTTCTTGTAATCTCACTTTAACATAGAGTGACTGTTAATTCATACAAAGGAATACAATCATATATGTGGTAAGCCCCAAACTAATTTAGACATAATCCAAATTTCAAAAGATCTAAAAAGGAAGAAATCTGTAGGTTTTTAATATCCAATGGAGACAATATTAAGGAATAAACATGTTATTTGAGAAGAGTGATACCCTAAATATAATTAGTGTTATATAAATTAGTATATACCCTAAATTGAAAGATAACCAAGCAAATAACATAAACATTATTCTATATGTACCCTTTATTTTTTAACATTTTATTTCTCCTAGACTGAGTAGCCTTGATCCATTGGGTCTGCTAAGCCAAGGTGTATCTATGGGGATCACTGCTATTGATATCAGTAATATAAAATCAGGCCTTTAGGAAGCCGTAACTGTCTCTTCAAATGACTTGGGAAAATGTGTACATCTTCAATCGATTAAATACAGCACAAATTCAGCCGATCACAAATGATCAACACGCCACTGTTCATCATGCTTAGCAGTGTGAAAATGGCACCCAGGGAAATTGATTTCTCTAACACGCATTTTCATTCTTTTAATTCAACATTGCGCAGAATTTAAGCAGTTTTCAAGGATCTACCCAGAGTGCATCCTGTAATTAGCCTGCCTTGCACCGGAGCTCATTTGAAGACACCCAAGCAAATGACAGGGAAACTTTCTACTCTGCCTTTTGAGATGATGGAGACAGTTTATAGAGCCATCATGACTTTAACTCCGACGATCGAGCCCCAATATCAGACCTTCGCTTGCCAAGGACATATAGGAAGCCAAACATTCAAGCGCTGCATTTACCTCCAACTTTTAAAATCCCTCTGTCTTTTTAAAAGAGGTACACTCCGTTGTGTCATCATCTCGGTTTTAATTGTGTGAAAATTTCCTGCCAATCTCACACCGCTGCGGCAACCTCACCCGTGCTACTTGCCCTGCAAGTTCTGCAGTGTGCAGTCTGACTCTGCCGTTTTAACTAGTTCCTGCAGCAGGACACAAAGCGAGATAGTCCGAAATAGAACCAGTTCTCCTCTGGTTTTACTGTTACTCTTAGGTGAGTTATTGTTCACATCAAACCAGATCTCAGCCCTCCAGATCTCCTAAGCACAGCCCCTCCTGACCCAATGCAGTTAACCCAACCTCATTCAGCGCTAGTATCAAATGACACGGGAGCTGCTGCAGTATTCATCCTGAGACTAAGTAGGCAGGATTTATTATCGGCAGAAGTCCCCTAACTACCAAGTTATTCAAGCTCCATTCTTGTCACAAACAGGAGCGGCAGAAGACAAGTGCAACAGACACAGAGCTCATTTCCAAGACAAGCGAATTCTCAGAAACAAGGGCAGCTCGGCAGGCAGCGGAGAACTGCAGTAAATCATTTCACGCTCACAGCAATATCTAACAATGCTCTCCTGCAAAGCCTCAGATCCAACGGATCCTACTTGGTTTAAATATCAAATCAACACCATAAAAATGCTTCATTAGCAGATTTCAACTTAGAATGTTTTTAATCTTGTCTAACTGCTAGGATCAGTGCAAGACTTTCAATGCTTATCCAAGCATGCTGACAGAATTGGAACCTCTTAGAATTGCCTACCTGCACCTATCAGCCTGGCTGATAGGAGCCCGCCAAAGGATTAAAAAAAGAAAAGAAAAGAAAAGAAAGGGGAAAAAAGAAAAAGATCAAATCATGCAAAAAAATATTTACCCCCAAAAGATGTATGTAGTTAAAGCTCAGCTTCCTGCAGCCTCCATAGCCCCTGAAGTGTTAATCTGAAGAAACAGTTCCATGAGTTTCCACAGGCCGGTAGTGAGTCTCCTACACTTGACCTAGACAGACTTACATAATGAAGCATCAGTGCTGGGGAGCTTGCACGATGTCATCACCAGCAAGAGTAAGAAGTATTGGCAGCACAAGCAGGCGGGCAGGCTGAAATCTTGCATGGAAATCATGAACTCTGTCTTGCTTTTCGTTTTTGAAACCTTTTGGAAGGAGAGTTATGAATAGTCCAGAAATAGGTCTCATTTTGTGGGTAGGAAGAATGACCAGAAGCATGAAAGCGAAATCTCCTGGCAAGTGCAGGGTACCACTCTTGGAGTGAGCAGTAAACCCGAGGGGAGGACTTTGCCTGCTGTGAACTCCTGAACCATCACATCTGGAGTGAAGGGCTGGTGAAGCCTTGTAATAAACGCAAAGGATGCTGCTGAGAGCTTTTTGGTCTGCCTTTAACTCATTGTGGTAAGTAGAGGGGGGATGTGGCAGTATGAAATGAGAGTTGGCCCTGTAGGTTGCTTTGCAGAGTAATAAGCAAAATATTTGTAAAGTGTTCAATACTTTAGACACATTTTTATAAACAAGATGATAGCAAAATTACTTTTCTAGGTCAAATTGAGACTGTGCTGGGTTAAACTGTTTAATGCATTTTAACTCCTGATGTTCGTCCAAGTAATAAGAACAGGTACACATCTCTGTGGTTTGCAGATAAATGTCAGATATGATAATTTTACTGTCTGTACTGAAAAACAGATTATGAGTTTATGCATCTAGTGAGCCATTTTTTAGACTATGAAAGCAATCTCTATGAAATCATCTTGGCAATTCTTGTTTTATTTTGTCTTTTTTTTTTTTTTAAAGATGGTTCTTCTTAGATTCACTTCTTGATACCTAGGGGAATATTTTAAGCAGCAGATTAAAAAAATATTATACATTTAATTAGCAATCAATTATCTCAAGTGTATGTGATATGAGTTACAGTCTTAGAGCCCATAAACAGTAAATTCAGTCTTCCATCATGATTCTGAGGATGATGATTTCATATAAGCTGAAGATGACATCATACTATTTAGTTATATGTAAAATCATGGTTTAAATGGGTTGTGGACAAAACTATCTAGTTTTGAAGGTGACAGAAATAGAGAGGACACCATGCACTACTTAAAAATAATTATAACCGTCTTGTCTTAGCTAGGGAATATGCTGCTATCAGCCACATTAAGACCAGGGTGAGGAGAAGAGAAAATGCAGGTCTATGAAAGAACATGGTGATCTACTTCCTCCTGTCAATTAATGAGTAAGGAAATAGACATTAAAAGAAGTTAAATGTGTCTAAGCCAATGTTGGAGAGGTTTTCCTCAAATTCACCTGGTATTTTTTGGTACCACAGTATAATAAATACTTGTTTTTATTGTCTTATACTAGAAAATGGGCTCTATTTACAGAAAGTCATTTTTTTTTCTCCAAATGTCACTAAACATTTGCTTTTTATCCATAGTATAATTTTGGAAAATAAAAACAAGTTCTGTAGTAAATAGAATGAGAACTCTCCTAACTGCTCCCATCCTCCTCCCCAGAACTGTAAAGAACATATTGGCATAGAGTTGAGTTACATTTTCAAAGCCTTAAGTTGTATTCTGAATATTAAGTGATACAGATGGTATTGCTGTGAATTATGCAATAGGCTTCTCTGTGTTTTGAAGCATTAATGTCCTGGGGGAAAAATCCACATAGGAGGCAAGGATATGGAATATACATATCATTTTAAAAAGTTCTGTCTTACATTTTATTTTTTTGAAAAACACTAAGCCTCTTGTAGTCTGAAGATGTTTTTCATAGCCATGTCTCTGCCATTAGGACAGTGCTTATTGAACCTCATTGAATATTTGCTGAATGAATGAATAGTGGAATGAACAGGGTTCACAGTGTATTCATGTATGGGAAACTGCATCTCCTATGCATTAGTTGAATTCTTCAGAGAGTAACTTAAATTGTCTGTAAAATTATTTACTAACATGTTAATTTAGTAATTTCCTATGCTAATAGATGCTCCTGAAATACTTGTTCACAAACTGTTTTTATAATATTTAATGTAAAGATTCTCTTATTGGATCAAGGCAGTCCGAGTTTGGTCATAGAAAATATAATATGGTATTCATCGGCTTAATGAAAGGAATTTGGGTTTTCCACAGCGATGTAGTCATCTGGAGGTAGGACTTCAGAGCCAGTCCAGCAAATGCCTAGTGGTTTGAGCTTAGTTTTCTTCCTCTTGACTATTCTCAGTCTATGACTTTCATCCTCCTCCCTGTTCTGGTTTAGTTTTAATGGTGCTTGGTGTCAAACTCAGCTGCACATCTATTCAGCAATCCCTGTACTGCGGAGCTGTACTCAGAGCTTTCATCCTCTTGTTTGTTGCTTAATGGCCTCAGCATGGTTGCCTCTCCACTGGCAGCTTGACTACAATGTAGGTAAGGAGAAATGGGAAGCAATAGGTGTTAGGTACCAACAGTTGAATTGTTTCCCTAAGAATATTTCTTGAGGACCATCCAGAGACTAACTTACATCTCATGATGCTTAACTGTGAAAAATGCCTTCTACAGAAGTGTCCAGCATAACTTGTTATTTATTATTTTTTTTTCTTATTTTTTTGCTAAGATGTTGCCACATCCCAGTGAAACTTGGCTTCTGTTTTTATGGCTAATGTGATAGTCCTCGATTAACTACTTTGGTCTTTGCTGTGACCAAGCACCTGACAAGATGGTATTCGAGGAGTTAATTTCGGTTTACACTCGGAAGGGATACAGTGTTGCATGAAAAAGATGCATGGTAATATAAGCTTAAGGCAGCTGTCATATGATGTCCAAGGTCAGAACACAGAGAGTTATAAATGCCTCTACTCAGTTAAATGTCTCCTTTTTCTTCAGCACTGACCCCAGCCCATGAAAGCAGCCACATTTAGAATGGATCTTCTCATCTTAATTAGCCCTGTCCCTGACTGGCACGCCTAGCCGGCTGTCTCCTTGATGATACTACAGACCTTGTCAAGGTGACAATCAAGGTTACCCAGCACACTCCCCTGTACATTCTCTTTACCTTATAGTTTGTATTTCTGGTAAAATCCTCACACATCCAGCATGGCCAGCCAGTGTAAGCTTGCTTAAATTAGAAAAAGCACAGAGGTTTTTTCTCATTGAAATAAAAAGGCAAAAGATTTCATATTTAATTGTATATGGTGGGGGAATGTGCATGTATGTGAGCATAGCTGCCTACAGAGGCCAGCTGATGTCAGACTTCCTGGAATTGGGGGGGTCATAGGTGTTTAATTGTCACTCTCATGTGGGTGTCTCTTTATGAACTAGGGTTCTCTGAAAGAGCAGGATGTGCTCCTAACTGCTGAGCCATCCCTCTATCCCTGAATCATCTCATTGTATAATTGAGAGCTTCAGTTCAAAGGCCTATGGATACGTATAAAAAATATCTTACATGGGATAATAAATAGATTCTGAATTAAACCCTAACTCTCAGGATCTCTGTAATAAGTAAACTCCAGACTAGGTAACTTAGAAACGATGCCACTACCACTGTTGCTGACTAGTCCCAGTCTTCCAACTTACCTATCAAAACCAACTGAATTGAAGAGCATAGGCTTCTCCTGGCTGATCCATGGACGTCCTTCTATTTTCCATCAATCAAATTATATAATACTACCATTGATCAGAATACATTCTGCATCCAGAGACACTGGAATGAGAAGGGTCATCTACTCAAAAACCTTACTTTACACATTCTTAAACATCAATATATAGAGAGAAGGCAGTTGACTTCTAAAACTAAATTGCAATTATCTTTGAAATAGTCTCTTCAAAAATAATTTCATATTGAATCTATCCCACTGAAATCCAGGTGTACTCAGTGGCATATCTACATACATACATATATACATACATACATACATACATATGTGTGTGCCTGTGCATATGTGTGATGACTTTTATAACATACTTGGTTTTTATATCATTTTTATGATGCAATATTCTTCTTTACTGAAATAGATTATTTTCTCTTACAATATATCTTGATTATAGTTTCCCTTCCCTAAACTGCTCTCAGTTTCTCCCTCCCTCTCCTCCCCTTCACATTCATTCCCCTTCTGTCTCTCATTAGAAAAGAACAGGATTGTAAGAGATAACCACCAAACATGACAAAATCAAGTATAAGAAGAGGAAACAAAAACTATTATATCTCAGTTGGCTACTGAGACCCAACAGGAGTAAAGAGTCCCTAGAACAGGTATCTGTGGGACTTGTAACATGCCTGTAATCCCAAGCCTTGGCAGCCTGAGATAGGAGGACCTAAAGTTAAGGCCAGCTCAAAAGGTGTAGTGATCCTTGGTCAGGCCTTGTAAGACCTTGAGATAGGAGGATCTAGAGTTAAGGCTAGCTCAAGTGATGTAGTGACCCTAGGTTAGCCTGGTTACATAATAAAAGCCTATCTTATAAAATATATATGTCATATAATTGTGGTAGCAGATCCAATATGACTTTTCCTCTGTATATTTTGTTTAACTTTAAATAAGAACTAAACTATTGTTTTTGGAGAAGCTTAATATTGGCAGCACATTTAAAAACATACCCTATACATTATAGAAATAATTTACTTTAGGACTTTATGACATAGTCTTGAAAGTAATTTTATGATCCTATATTCTATAAATGGTTCTAGCTCCTCCAATCACACTCACAGTTAGTTCATTATTTCATTGTTTTAATACCCTTATAGTGATTACAAAGTTTATTTTACTACTCTTTAAAACAAGCAAAGGGAGAAAGAGTTGCATGTCTCTTCACAATCTCAGTGTACTGCCTTCTCTTTGCCTTTTAACCTTGCTACTGTGAAGAAGTCTCCTTTGGTCTGAGTTTAGAAGTAAGGCTTTATTGGGGACTTTGGATCCAGTCTTAACAGTTCAGAATTCAGTACTCAGCAGCAAGCCTCACATTTTGATGTGGCAAGATCTGTGAGCACCAAGAGCTGAAAACCAGCCACACCCTTTCTACTGGAGACCAGCATTTCCCCCATGCAGATGGGGAATGGGCTGAATGGGTTTAGGCTGATCTAGGTCTGCTTATCCCTTTTGCCTGATAAATTTCCTACTCCCACCCACTAGTTTTTCATTTGGAGAAAAGTCCTGAAGAAACTAGGTGATTTGTTCAAGGCCACATACTCAGTCTGCTGTAAAACTTGGTCAACAAATGCATCTTCATGAGTGGAATCAAAGAAAGGAAAATCAGTGGGACTGAAATGAACAACCAAGGTTTCTTTTGTACATACATCTGGATTGTAAAAAAAATTATATATAGTTCATATAGCAAAAATTCTGAACATCTTCTATATGATGACTTGTGTGCTGACACATTGTCTTTGTGTCCATTTACTTTTTTCATATTTCTTTCTTTTATTGAAATAGATTCATTCCTAGAACAGTATATCCTGATTATAATTTCCACTCCCTTTGCTTTTCTCAGCTCCTCCCCACCTTCTTCTTCATCCAGATCCACCCCTTCCTGTCTCTCATTAGAAAAGGACAGGCTTCTAAGAAATAATATTAAAAATGTAATAAGATAAAACAAAAAATATCATATCAAAATTGGACAAGACAGACCAAAAAGAAGAAGAGTACAAGAGTCAGATGGCCACTCACTTGCACATTCAGGAATCTCATAAAAATATCAAGCTGGAAGCCATAATTCATACACAGAGGACCTGGTACAGGCCCCTGCAGGCCCTGTGCTTGCTGCCCCAGTCTCTGTGAGCTCCTATGAGCTTTGATCCTGTTGACTTAGAGATCCTTGTTTTCTTGGTGTCCTCCATCCTCCCTGGCTCTTATGTGCTTTCATCCCCATCTTCCAAATTTTCACCCTTTTATACATGGGGGGAAAGATAGTGAGATATTGGGCCATGATAAACAAGTGCTAGTCATAACATGTATTTAGTGAACTATTTAATTCTTTACAAACCCCTCATTTATCTGCTTCTTAGAAACCTGGGCTCCTACCATCAGTGTGACCTTTGTAAAACCGTTATTAACTTGATTACATATCTCTGTGAGGTTTGAGCCTAGACTGTATCTCCTATGGAACTCTGTATATTTTTTTCTGCCTTGTCATATGATAGGATGGACTAACCCTATGGACATGAGGAAAAAATGTGTTTGGAGATTTACCAAATTCTATTTGGAAACACTGCAGAGAATCTGGGAGCTCTCATCCTCTCACTTGGAATTTTGATTGATGTGGTTAATTTCAGTGCTGGGGTCAGACTCGTGAAGTGGTGATGAGATTTTTTTCAGCAAAGAGATGTTCTGACATTATTGTGAGCAACAATCAGTCCCAAGATGCCTTTTATTTCAGGGATGGCAATCTTAGAAGTGGTTCGCCAACTAGATGAACAGCTGCAGATATCCTCAGATTTGAAAGCATAGCTCTTTCTGTGAGACTGGCAATAAGACTCCAAATGTGAGCAAGTTTGCACCTATGAAAAACCATTCTGTCAGCACACGTAGTTATGTATGATAAAATTGCCTCTAATTTCAGTGACAATGAACATTACATATTAACCAACAATAGCACTCAGAAACTGAAACAACACAAAACAAAACAAAACAAAACCCAGGTTTTGTTATTGTCCATTGTGTCTAACATGAAAGAAAAAATGAAAAAGATAGATTTTTTATTAATGTTTTAAAATAGAACATATTTTGAAAACACATTAATGTATATAACCTTCCTCTAGTGATGTAAGTCAATCTTTAAATGTAAGACAATGATGGTATAATGTATAATCTTAGCACTATTTAAATTATGTTTTATATAAGTAAATACTATTAAAACACTGTGTTCATGAATGTCCAAAAACATTAGGCTATGTAATATTATATGTGCATGTGTACATGTTTTTACGTATGCATGTGCACATGTAAGTGTGGATGCCATGTACATGAATGTGTACATGTGTAGAGGCCAGAAATCCACTTTGGTTTTCCATCTTTCGGTGTCTTCTATCTTATTTCCTGAGATGTCGTATGTCACTAGTTTGGAGCTCATAAGCATGTTGAGCTGTCTGGTCAGTAAGCCACATGGATCTGCCTATCTCCACTTCACGAGCACAGTATTTACATGCATATACTGCCATGCCTATTGTGGTGATTTAGATGCAAGAGCCCCCACAGGGAGATAGAGCACAGTGGCACCATTAAGTATTGCCTTATTGGCATGGGTGTGGCTCTGTTGGAGAAAGTGTGGCTCTGTAGGGTGGATTTTGACATCTCAGAAACTCCAGGCAGGCTTAGAGGCTTATAGTCTTTTCTTGCTGCCTGGGGATCCAGATGTAGATGTCTCAGCTACCTCTCCAGCATCAGGTCTGCCTGCACGTCACCCTGCTTCTTGCTGTCATGATAATGAACTAAACCTCTGAGATTGTAAGCCAGTCCCAGTTAAATGTCTTCCTTGGTAAGATTTGCCAGGGTCCTAGTGTCTGTTTACAGCAATAAAACCCCAACTAGATACCTATCTTCTATTGTGTGGGACCTAGGACTTGAACTCATGTCTTTAATGTAAGCAAGTATCTTACTGACTCTATATCTTTTTGAAACAGATGACATTATTTTTTAAAAATTTTTTCTTGTGTACGTGTGTTTGGCTGCATGTATGTGTGTGCACTACATGCATGCAGTATCCATGGAGACTAGAAGCAAATGCTGGACCCCCTGGGACTGGAGTTACAGATGGTTGTGAGCAGCCATGTGGGTGCTAGAGATAGAACTTGGTTTCTTTTTTTTTTTCATGTATGAATATCACATTTAATACAATAAAACATGGGGTCAGTGAGATGGCTCAGTGAGTAAGGGGCCTGCTGCCAAGCCTGATGACCTGGTTAGATCCCGAGGTTCCACAGGGAGTGGAAGAAAGGCAGGAACCGAGTGCCTGGAAGTGTCCTCTGACCGCTGATCTATACATGCATAGGTGCACCCACTCACACACACCCTGGAACACATGGAACTAAATAAAATACAAAAAACATTTTAATTAGATAATACCATAGTGATGCTTTCTTTCATCTTAGACATCAACATTAAGTAAACATGATTAAATATATTCCATTTGAAGACATACAGTAATGGTCCATACCTTTAATTCCAGTACTCTGGAGGCCAAGGCTGTATAGATTGAGTTCTAGGACAGTCAGAGAAACAAACATATCAACCAAAGAGCAACAAATACATACACATCCGTGCACACACAGGCATACAATTTTATAACTGCTATGCTGTGTGTAGTAAAAGCTTTTTTTTTTAATTTGTTTTTGTTTTTTTGAGACAGGATTTTTCTGTGTAGCCCTACCTGTCCTGGAACTCACTCTGCAGACCAGGTTGGCCTTGAACTCAGAAATCCACCAGCCTCTGCCTCTACCTCTTTCTCTCAATTGCTGGGATTAAAGGTGTGTCCCACCACTGCCTGGCACACACCTTTAATAACAGAAGTCATTTTTGAGTACAACCATCCCCTCACCTTGAAGGATAAACACCAGTGTCCCCTGCACATCAGGATGGCAGTTTTCTACATCCCTACACTCTGAGTTATCTTTATGTATAACACTAAGGATGTGGCTCAATTGGTTAAGTACACATTTCCCTGGTTCCATCCCCTGTACCACACAAGACCAAATAAGGTGTTGTTCCAGGTTTGCAATCCCAACACTCAGGGAGCAAATAGGATGATCAGGAGTTTAAGGCTGGCCAGCCTCAGATCTATAGCAAATTAAAGGTCAGCCTGGTCTATGTGAGACTCTATATCAAGCTAATTAATTAAGTAGGTAACCTTGTAGGCATTGCTAAGCTGCTGCAGACAGACATACAATGAGGACAGGAAGTCCATATAGACCCTGGGCTTCATAGGGAGCTTGTAGACCAGCCAGAGCCACAACAGATCTTCTCAAGGAGAAAGGCCCTGTGCTACCAACACTTGGAATAACAGCCATTTACATATACATACTTTTTTTTGTAAAGCCCTGGTGTCCAGGTGTGGTGCACTTGCCTTTAATTCCAACACTCAAGAGGCAGAGACACTTGGATCTCTGAGTTCTAGGCCAGCCTGGACTACTGTTTAGTGTTCTAGTTGGTGGCTTGAACCTAGGATAATGGAGCCTAAAACTGAGGTGTAAAGTCTCACACAATAGCCATATTTATTCATGGCATTAGACAATTTATATTCTGAGGGTTAGGCAAGGTCATATGAGTTTAGGCTACGTAAAGTCTCAAGGACAACTGAACTTGGGTTTCTTTAGAAGAATAGCCAATGCTCTTGACCACTGAACCATCTCTCTACCCTCTATAACTGCTTAATATATATTTATAGCACAAAGAATAGAAAAGTGTATCACTTATAAGAAATAATACACCTTGACTGTAATTGTCTTTACTGCTGTTTACTTAGTATCAAGGCATATTTTGTAAGATTGTGGGAACAGTAATGCTTCTCTGGTATGAATGTTGTAAACTTAATGGGGAAATTTGTTCAATAAGAATGTCACAAGTATCTGAGAGTGTTCACCTCCATTCTTCTTAATGCCCTCTTATAAACATGGGAAATTTGATTTCTAATGGTTCAAAGGAAATGCGCCTAACCAGATAAATCATCAGATTCAAGCACATTGAAAACATTGTTTTCTTTATATATGATTAAACCATTTCTGCACTCACTTATCTATTCTGTGAAAGTTTGAGTATTCCTTATAATCGAGGCATACTTTTTTCAGCATCCATTCTCACTAATAATCCAATGGTTGCATTTTCAAGTATTCTTGCTTCTGATGATCTTAACTGTCTGATGTATACTACCTCATAGCAAGGAAGAAATCAACCAACTCTCCCATATTCTAGAAGAGTATGATTCAATCATTTTGAAACATTTGATCTCTTGGAAGATTATATATAAGTCATGGCCAATACTATCATTATATATTCAGGACTCAGGACTAGAAGATCAAAATATCTGGAGTTTAAAGAATAGGATTGCTTCATCCTTTGGTGGTCTAAGCCTGCAACCTTGGGTAAATGAAAACTGAACAGAGACACAGAGGTGGAAATGGTCTAAAAGACCATTCCTCTTTGGAGGAAAGGAATATTCCAAAAGGAAGGAATAAGGCAGTTTGTGCAGAGCTAAGGGTTTGTGCATTATTATGATTAATCACAAGGACAGCTGCCAAGCTTCAATCATCAAAATATTCTCCAGGAGAATTCATCAGGTTCTATTGTCTATTAATTTCCTTTGATGTATCTTATTTGGCATCTTCAAAGACAGAGGACACTAGTTAGTTTTTTTTTAAGTGAAGGTTAAAAGGCAAAGTTCATTAAAGAAATGATTTATATATGATATTTAAGAACTAGCAATGTCATTGCTTTGAGAAAATGATGAGAATTTAGTCTTGCTAGGAGTTTACACCATGTCCTTGAAGTGTCTAATTATATGACTTGATATTTTTACTTAGTACATATTGATTGGGCTGATATTTATTATTTATCAAGAAATTATGGAAGGAGGTAATGTGGCATGGGAGTATACATTCTGATTTTTAAAAATCCTGCTTTTACCATTAACTTTCTTCTCATATAATTTTGAATATATGTCCTGTCTATGAATCTGTGTAATCATGCAAAAGGAAAAAAAATAGAATGAACTTAAACACATTTTAATTATCTCAAGTTCTATTTTTTTTGGTATTTTCTTTATTTACATTTCAAACATAAATAAAGAAAATATCAAAAAAGAAAGAAAAGAAAGAAAACCCTTTCCCGGTTTCCCTTCCTTCTGAAACACTCTATCATATCCTACCTCCACCTGTTTCTATGAGGGTGTTCCAACACCCTCCCTCCCACTCCCACCTCCCCGCCCTTGATTCCCCTACACTGGGGCATCTATTGAGCCTTCATAGGATGATGGAATCTTTCATCCATTTTTATTCCTTTAAACAAACACATTCAAGATAAATGTGAGCCACACAATTCAAGTCATTTCCTCCTTCAAGCAGCAAGAGAATTTTTCTAGATATGTAGGCTAGCTGTTGCCCTAGTTAAAATTTAATACCCAAACCAACTTCCCAAAGAAATGTAATGGGATAAAGGAGACTGTAAGAATGCTTCCCCTTTGATCCTGGAAGGCCCTGCAAACAATCTTGAAGTGTGAATAGTAATAGATCAATCACAGGGCAGTGCAGAAGTGTTTCACAGTGCAAATCACACTTGACCTAAGTGACCTCCAGTGAGACAGTAAGGTATTTAAGACTCCTGCTTGGAACTGGCAAAGGTACACACTGTTTATGAAGAACAAGCATGGTCTTCCATGAGAAGTCAAATATGAAGTGGTGGTGGCTGGCTTAGAAGTAAACTAAAGCCAGGTGGTGGTGGCGCACCCCTTTAATCCCAGCACTTGGGAGGCAGAGGCAGGCGGATTTCTGAGTACGAGGCCAGCCTGGACTACAGAGTGAGTTCCAGGACAACCAGGGCTACACAGAGAAACCCTGTCTCAAACAAACAAACAAACAAACAAAAAACAAAACAACAACAAAAAACAAAACAAAACAAAACAAAAAAAGAAGTAAGCTAAGAATTTCCTAGTGTAATGGTACTTTTTCTTCTTGATCCCATCTGTAGTTACATTGAGCTGAAGTGCAGCAGGGAGGCCATTTCTAAATGCAAACTTACTCAGACAGTTGGCTGAGACTTGCCGTTCATCTTCATCCTATAGAACACCCGAGGGCTTTCTTACAATGCCTGCTCAGAAAGCAGGCTGGGCTCCACATTTTTATATTGTCTTCTAACTGTGAACTCTTTCAGGGATTTTCATAAGACTGATTGTGCACATGCAATTCTAGCTGCACATAAATAACAACAGAGATAAGAGTACATGTATATTTTGTTGTGAGGTAACTTTCCCCAAAAGCCTATTGTTATACATTTTTAATTCCCTCAGAATAGATACAATGTTCTTTTAAATTGTGAATATATAAGTTCCTATTTGACTGTAAAGGATATATATGCTATGTCTTTAGGTTTTGAGAATATAGGAGATTCTATCTCTATTACCCAGAGCAGATTTGAATGTTCTATTTTCTAGTATCACTCTTTAATATTTAAAGACTAGTTGATTATATTAGCCAAAATAAGAACATGGTTATAAAAACCTTTAATTTTTAGTAAGTGTCCATTGCATTGACATTGGTAGTTAACCAGTGAGACATGTATAGTGTCAACATCGCAGGAAATAGGCAGATCTTTGCTGGGCTTATAGCTCTGCTACCTGCACTACTGTGCATTCTAGAGTATAGTTTTATGTCCTTGTCTTCATCTGTTAAGTGAGGTGATGATCTGAAATCCCATGGCTGTAAAATAAAACAATGAATAAAAGCACATTGCTGCAACATCAAACATGCCATATAAAACTACTGTTCTCCTCTCCCCTCCTGTTTAACTTGCTACCCCAGTCCAAATCTTAGTCTCTCTTGTGCAGACAATTGCAAGGCTTCATAACTATAATTCCTGTTTATATACTTGCCACATCTTCACTCTAGTTAGTAACCAGAGTGACCACTTAAAATACAGATGAATTACATCATCTCACTTGATAATAGTCCTACAATAAAATCCATGACCTTTATGGCATCATACAAAGCTCATGTGGTCCAGCCTGCCTCTGCTGTAGTCTTTAGCTCATGTGGTTCAGCCTGGCTCTACTGTCTGTGAGAAGATTGACCTTGTGTTTTATATATATATATAAATATATATATATATATATATTTCCAGCAACCAGTTTAATTTAACCCGTTCTTATTCTCCCTCTCACTAATGGTAATTTAGTCAAATTTAACACTCATTTTTCAGTATTTAAAACTCATGCCACTCACTAAGCATATATAAAACTAGAATGCACACTACAGGTGAGGAGGCGTATGTGCATCTTGTTCAGCTCTTAGACTAGTGCCAGGGCAAGCAGTCATCTCAACTGGCCTTAGGACTCTCCTTAGTCCCACAGATTTGTGGGTACATCCTTGATATTTGCATGCTACCTACCTACAAGCCTATGCTTGCATTCTTCCAGTCATCCCTTAGATAACGTCTAATAGCAGAGAATGAATGCAAGCAATCTTGGAAATAGGGATTCTGGTCAGTAATGCCTATGGCTAAGGAGGTTGCAATAAGACTTTTATACACCTTCGGTAACCATGAAAATAACTTTATATATCTCTATTCATTGATTTGTTGTTTGTTATGCGATATTTTTTTGTAGGAAGAAATGATGTTATGCTATAAATATCCACACAGAATTATATTTTATTATTTATTTAATATAAATTATTTATTTATAAAGATGGCACTGTTTATTATTGTTATTTTTATTCTGCTTCTCTTCCTACTCCTTCTCCTCCTCCTCCTCCTAATCATCATCATCATCATCATCATCATCATCATAATCATCATCATCATCTGAGGACTAAAGAGATAGTTCAGCAGTCAAGAGCAGTTGTTGCTCATGTGGAAGATCCAGGTTTAGTTTCCAGTGCCCACTTTGGACAACTCCCAACCACCTGTCATTTCAAATGCAGAGGATGTAACACTCTCTTCTGGCCTGGATGGGTGCCTGTACACACAGGATGCATGTAACTCATGCAGGCAAACACACACACACACACACACACACACACACACACACACACACACCATACTTATATACAAATAAACCCTTATTCTTCCCCCTATTGGTAGAAGGTGCTCAATGGAGTTTCCATACTGGTTTAATAACTTCTGAAGATGGTATTATAAATAATTTAATGTGCTTTTTGCTCTAAAACTACCATAACCTGGACATGCTTAAATTTAGATTTTAGTAGTTCTATGTTTGCCAACAATATTAACGTCTAACAGTGCTCTTGGGGCATGTGATATGTTTCACCAATGTTTCTGTCTATTCAGTGTTGCTTTTGTAGCAAAGAAAATATTCATAAGATATTAGATTTTTTTCTTGTGCACAATATGAGGCTTTAAATGTGACTGTTGATAAACTATGTTAGATGGCTCACTGTTCTGATCTTTCTTCCCAGTGTACACAGACTGTGATATGCTTCGTCCATGTGGCAGTTCTTATACATTTCCATTCAGTGTATGTTTAGTGTTAGAAAAGAGAAGAGGGTTTGAAAGTGGCTCTGTAGCTAAGAGAACCTGCTGTTCTCGCAGAGAACTCTGTCTAGGTCCCAGCATTGGCACTGGGCAGCTTACCAGCGCCTGTAACAACAGTTTTAGAGAATCCTATGCCTTCTTCTCTCCTCTTGGTCATGACACACATGTGATGCAAACACATACATGCATGAACACATTTGTATTATATGAATCAGTAAATGACAAGAAAACAAACTAATTGAATAATTACAAAAGTAAAATGACATCTTCCTCAGTTCTGGACAACACATTAAAGTTATATTCTTTGGATTGTTAAATTCTAAGAGTAACCTACTTAAGTTTTTCCCTTTCTTTTCAAGAATACACAAAAGCTTTATGCTCCACTGCTAAGGGTGGGGTAGGCAGAACGTTTTTCACAGACTAAGTTTTGTTTTGTTTTGTTTTTCGAGACAGGGTTTCTCTGTGTAGCCCTGGCTGTCCTGTAACTCACTCTGTAGACCAGGCTGGCTTTGAACTCAGAAATCTGTTTGCCTCTGCCTCCCAAGTGCTGGGATTAAAGGCGTGCGCCACCACCGCCCAGCGACTAAGTTTTATTCTCAGAACTCTTTAGGAGAATAGAGCAGACAACTTATGTAAAGATGAGAAACACGGTGTGTGAATTCTTCTGTGTCGACAGATAGACTTGCTATATAATTCTTATTTATTCATTTTATTTAGTTGAATACACTGAACCTGTCTGCAGATACACCAGAAGAGGGCATTGGATCCCATTACAGATGGTTGTGAGCCACCATGTGGTTGCTGGGAATTGAACTCAGGACCTCTAGAACAGCAGCCAGTGTTTCTAAACTCTGGGCCATCTCTCCAGTCCCTGCTTTATCACTCTTAATTTTAAGGTATTTCCAACTTTCTTTTAGAGTGAAAATCAGCAAGGAAATACTTTATAGACTGCAAGCATATCCAGATAATAAAGAAAGAAAAAGGAGACACATTTCTAAGATCCCTGCAATTCTTTGCTGATATCTATGAGAACCGAGGCAATGTATCTTCATGTGCTTGTGCTTCCAGTCATGTCTATGTAATAGTGGTGTCTTTTGGTTTAGAAAGGTTGGGCATTAGATGTCACAGTCAGGTATACATGGCCATGCTTCTGCTGTTTGTTTTTTATTTCCTCCATTGTGAAATGTCTTTTTACAATGTGAACTTGAAGGGCTTGACTGAGTAGAGTCAGGGTCAACCCTGGTGACAGCCTAACTTAGTCACATGCCCACTGAGTGTACCTCTAATTGGCTCAGACATGTTTCCTGCCCCCAAACTCATGCTCATCTACCCATCTTATACTTATGCTCTCAGAGTGGTCTTGTTTCAAGAATAATGTCTATTATAAAGTTCAAATTGAAATAGTCCGTTTGGAGCATGAGCCATCTGCATACTTTTATAAAATGATATATAGACTTTGCTTCCAGAATGAATGCTGATCTTCAAAACCTCATTGGTTGTTCTTATCAAGTTCTTTATGTGGAGGCTAGCTTTAGTGGTCATCCTCCAGTAAATGTTAAGATTCAATGGACAAAGCACTTCTGATTTTTGGACAATCAAGATGTTTTGTTCTCTGCCTGCCAAAGAAAAGACCAATTGATTATGTTTATGCCAACTTTTGTCTCCCAATACTAAGAAATTGAACAAGCTGAATGTGAGGATAGAAAAAGTGGCCAGAACCTGTTACCCTTGATGATGGAACTCTGCTAGGTCTTTACTTGGATTGCTAGAGTCCAAATTTTCTGATTCTTCTTATGTAGACTTCCCACGAATCTTGAATTAAAAAATAACCCTGTGATTTAATACATTTGCTTAAGTGGGCCAGAGTTGTTTTCTAATTCTGAATATATTTTAAATTTAAATTTAAATTTATTTTATGTGAATTGGCATTTTGCATACATGTGCATTTGTGTACCTTGTGCATGCCAGGTGCTTGTGGGAACCAGAAGAGAATATCCGATCTTTGGAATTGGATTTACAAACATTTTGAGACACCAAGTACATGCTGGGAATTGAACCTGTATCTTCTGGAAGAACAACCAGTGCTCTTATCCACTGAACCATCTCTTCAGCCTATCTCTGAATAATTTTAACTGAGATATAGCTTCTCCTCAAGTATAAGTCAGTATTTTAATGGAATTTTATAAGTACTATTTCTAAAACTATTCTTTTGGGTAAGGACACTTTCAGGGATTGTTCCACAAAGAAATTGGATACTATCTTATATTTAGGTCCAATTAAGAAGAAAAGTGAAATAATACATCAAATTTCTCTTCATGCTGCATATAAGTGCTTAGATGCCTATGAAGAACACATATATATTTTTGTGGCAGATTTAGAGGTTGATGTAATAAAATACATAATCTCCATAGTGAAGAACATTTTAAGGTGAGACTTTAAAGTGGCACATAGATAAAAGTAAATTAAATAAAATTAAATAAAAATGCAAAAGGTGGAGTTAAAATAAAACCACAAGACAAATGCATCACATGGCTACCATCTAGCTCAATGATGATCAAATTAAGATACAGATGTGGTGATGTCAGAGGCAGCTACAAACCCCATCTGAGGAAATCCTGGAGAAGATTATATTGAATCAATTCAAGAAGGACATCAACTTGATGCATGCTATACCATAAGAAGGGAGAAGTAGCAGAGGACACAACATGAGGACTGAACTGGACTCTGAGACACGGATGCTGCCATGCTCCCCAGTTCACTGTCAGTTTAGTTTCTTAACTTTTTGTCTGCTCAGATCACCTAACTTGATCTCTCATATGATCAAGTCTCAGTGGCTTTGCTTCTCCCACTCCCATGTAATTTGAGAATTGTCTAGTTCCTGTTATATTGATCTATAAGTATCCACTTGGCCAAGCCTTCCAAATAGCTCCACTCTTGATGGAAAACTGCCTTTTTAAGCAGCATGTCCTGGCTGAATACCATGCTTCTCTCCATTACAGACCACAAAGGTTGTACTCAAATTACTGGGAAGGCTTGGATTGGCAGTGGGAAAGGTGTCAAGAATGACAAAGTACTGGCAATATCACATAGCCAAAGTGCATATGCAGAAAGATATTCAGAGTAGCAGGACTGACTGAGATCACTGGACTGAATGGGGGCATTGTGAAGGACTGAAGTGATAAGGCCAACTGATGTTAGTTTATAAGTGAACAGTACCAGAATAATGAGCTTGGGTTAACCTTGTTTGAAATAGTAGTATATTAAATACCTTCAGTAGGTACTATCTATGCTAATGTTAGGTATAACAAAGATTAATTAATGTGTGAACATTATGCATAATACATTGGAAATAGAAAGGCCAGGTGTGAAGAGATGAAAACCTTAGGTGGTTTGTTGACAGTGAATATAGAAATAAGAGACTGACTGTGAAAGGCATGATGATGTCTTAGACCCTTGAGTGATTTTGTTGCATGATGCTTACAGAATGGGTTACCAATGATTTCTCTGGATTTCAGATAATGTTGCAACAGTAGCCAACATGCATACCTCTTGCACTTTCATTTAAATTAGTTGTAAAGAATAATTTCAATATAATTATTTTCTTGTCCCTTTCAAAGGCATTTGATTTGTGCTCTTGCCCCATTGCTCGGAATGGGACTACTAGTTTCATGTTGAGTGGAAATGAATGGTGATACTGAGTTTGCTTGTCCAGTTCTAGTTCCTGATATGATCGTCTTATGAGATTTAGATCAAGAGCTCTCAACTTCCTCTTTAGGAGTGTTGCTAACCATGGACTTATTCTACATTGCCTTTATTTTGCTGAGAAACATCCCCTCTATCTATAATTTATTGTGATTTATCATAGGTATATAAAGCTTAAAAACTCTAAGATACTTACTAGGTCCAGGTCTACTGAGGAACTTTCTTTCCTGTAGATTGTCTCTAGACAGTAAAGCTGATTATCAGGTCATTTAACTTTTCATTTCTACCTTACCAAAAATTTTATAAAACGAGTTCCCAAAGAGAATGTAAGTGGAAATTTCTGGTTTTGCTGGAGACTCAATTATGTGATGTTTTTCTGGAAACTGGCTTATGAGAGGATGATTTGCTGAGAACAGACGTGGTGTTTTTATGGAAGCTGCCTGGTGAGAGAACATGTGATGTTCAGAAAAGGTATAAGTATAACCCAACTGACAGTGGCTGATGCTCTGGCATTGATCTGCCTTGCTGGTCTTTGTTGGGCTTTGCTGAAGCTGGTCTTTGTTGATGCCTTCCCTTCATCTCTGATCTTTCCTTGTCAAAACTTAGTAGGGAGAAAGGCACCATTGAACCTCTGGTGGTTTTCTATTAGTGGAGCCTAGCATTTTCTTCTGGATTGAGACACTACTGTTGATTTGTGTTTGGTGTTTTGCTAGTGGACTGGACTGTAGACAATGAAGATTAGAATCACTCCAAGGAACCACTTCTAAATAGGTTCACATTCCCCTTGTCTTATTAGCCATTTTCTGTCCCTACCTTTGATTGCTGGGTTATGAAGGAAGTTAATATGTTTAAGAACCCTTATTAAAGTAGGTTTTGAAAAATATAAGCTGACAAGAATGTCTGGAAGAGAGTTTAAGAAACTTGGGGAAAGCAAATCTACTCAAAGTCTCAGGGACAACAACAGCAGGATTTTTGAGCATCCTGAGAAGAATATCAAGAAGGGGACAAAGAAAATAGAAGGGACAAAGCAGTCATACCAACCATGGCAAGATTAGAAACATGAGATGACTGAAATGGCTAACAAACTAAAATTTCGAAGGGAAAAATGACTTTGACCTTGTCAAATAAAATTGAGAAACCAACTGTACTCTTTTTCTGATATATTACATTGTTTTCTTTACAGAATGTAATGTGTAGTTTTACACTCTACCTGCTTTTTCAATCCGAGGATAAAAGACACACACACAATTTGTTCGCAACTTCTCAACTTGCCGTAGGACCCAGTTGCTGGGCACTACTGTTTCCCGCCTGCAAAAGCCAGTCCTTACCAATTTCTTAACTCTCTCTCTCCCACTTGCCCTAAACTTCAGTTGCTAAACTCCTCTAGCCCCTGCCAAACATCCCTGATCACCCGACCTAGGCCCCAGCTTCTCCCGAAACCTCACATGGCTGCTGCGTTCTTCTGGTTCCAAAGCATGGCGAAAAACCCCTCCTCTCCTTCCTTGCACCTGTGTTTTCCTCTTGGGACCTGGAAATACTGCCTGTACCTGCTACCCAGCAATTAGTCCCTGGCTGTCTTTACTTCCAGATCAGGAACCAATTGGGGAACAGTACCTTAACATCAGAACTGCCCCCTACAACAGAATGTGAAAATTAACTTCATTTTCTGGCAAACATCAAATATCATTTATTACATAGTATCAGGAACTAGATGTACCAGTAATAATCATATTTGCATAGTGGAAATAGAAAGCAAAACAAAAGAAAACAAGTTAAGCTAAGAAGAAAAGAATGACTTTTGGATAATATACATTACCAGTCGAGTCTGCAACATCCCAGAAAGTGTTTTTCCTCTGCAACTCCATCTCTGATGCTGAAACCTACCTCACAGGCCAGTAGATGGAGACATTGGACAAAGTATTTTGAAGCCTATAGGTCACACCAGAACCACAATTTCTCTGTGTACTAACTGTTCTCCTAAAGAATAATAATATACTACTCATGAATAAAGACTAATATATTGTTATGATATTAGGCCAGTTAACAGCTGGTGGGGATGTACAGGCAAGATCCATTGCTTCTGTTTGTAAGAGATGAGTTCTATAAGAGTAGGTAACAGGTAATATCCTTGATTGCCTTGGACTACAAGAGAACTCATGAAGCCCTCACTTCCCAAGTGTTGGGACTATGAGCTTGAGCCACAAGACCCCACTTTAACAACTTTATTTGAAGTATCCTACAATCAGGAAGTCTGGGAGTATATTTTTGACAACAGGAGATAATATGTTTTTCCTTCTTTGTGTACCATGTCTAAATATCAACATCATTGTAGCCTTCAATGCTAATTCTCTCTGTTTTAAACTTTCCTGAATATTATTCAGTTCCTTTATTTATTCTCCATGCTAATCTGTAGTTAAGGACAAAGAGCAGGCAGAGGACAATGTCTTCTGGCTATCTTAACCAGCATCACGGAGGATTACCTGCAGTTATTTTTCTTTACTATCTTTTCTTTCAGTGTGGACTCCTTGATGTCTAAATCATTAAACTTGTAGATTTTTTTTCTTTATACATGGAAGCTAACAAAGAAGGAATAAGCTGAGTACAAGGCACACTTCCAAGATGTTTTTGCTGTATCCTTCTCCAAATTTTTACTTTGAGGCTCTCATTCATATACTCCATAGATAGGAATAAATTTTGCATAAGCTGGGAGGAAGATGGAATATTTAAAAACTTATCATGATATTAAGAAGCAACTTGATCTCTGCCTGGTGTCATGCAGCCTGCTTGGGCAGAGCAGATCTGAGAAGACCCTTCTACTTGAAGTCACATAGCCCAGGTAGGCAGAGCACACCAGAGGCAACCTCAGCCTGGTGCCATGCAGTGCTCATGGGCAAAGCAAGCCTAAGATGAGCCCTCCACTGGGTGCTTATGAGCATGGCCAGGGCATAATGCTCCTAAGCTGACCTGAGACACCCAGAGGCCCTGGGTACTACTTAGATGAACAAGTAAGTGGTGGAGAGATGGAAGAGAAAGAGATAAATGGTGTGCGCACTGGGTAAAGAGACAGAACTGGTAATTTGAGGGTAGTGAGAGCAGCCTCATATGAATAGCTGTCAATGCTAAGAGAGGCCATGGTGAGGCCCTGGCTTGTGCTGTTGTTGAGAACCATTTCTGTGTTTGTGGCACTAAAGGAGCGGGTGTCTGTTACTACCAAAGGCCAGGTGGATGTTCCTGGCCTGGGTTGTCGCCTGGCATTGCTCAAATGACGGTCCTGCTCTTTGCCTGGGTATCATGGGAGAGCTGGCTCAGAGGGCATAAGGGCTAGAACAGAAGCAGGAGCAGGGGAAGGGGCAGGGGCAGGGGCAGGGGCAGGGGCAGGGGCAGGGGCAGGGGCAGGAGCAGGAGCAGGAGCAAGAGCAGGAGCAGGAGGGCTGCATCACTCAGAAGAGCAAGCAGCACCTCACCTGGGAAGCACAGTGAGCTGGCCCTGGTGGTGTGGGAATAGGTGAGTTAACCGAGGTGGTGAACATGGGAGAGCTAGCCCCGCCCCTTGCTGGCTACAGCGTTGGGTGAGCTTGTCAGGGTAGCGGTGAAGAGTTTGCCCTGGTTGTGAAGTGCAGGAGAGCTGGCAGGCTGACCAGCTCAGCTGCCACCCAGGCCCAGATCCAGGGTGTTGGCCCACCTCAACGTCTACCCCATGTATGAACTGCTAGAGTCTGTGAAGGAGGCAGTCATTTTCAGATCCAAAGCTGCAAGATCTCCATGACACAGAACAACAACAGGATATCTGAGGAGTCCTGGTGAGGATCCAGTATTGACAGTGCAGCAGAAGTCAGAGGCCTCGAACCAGACCAATGACTCATTGCAATGAACATTTTTAAGCAAAGATGTGTGGACAAAAGGGTATACTGTGTGACACACAATGACACCTCGCAGCTTCTAAAACAAGATTTGTTGGTTTGTTTGTTTTTGTTTTTATTTTAGGGAATATAAAGGCAGATATGAAGGGATGGGAATATAAGTAGGATCAGGGTGTATGATGTGAAACTCACAAACAAAAAGCAATAAAAGATTTTCTTTTTAGAGGAAAAAGGAAAGAAGCAGCTTAACACTTAACAGAACTCTTGTTTTTTTTAAGTATTATTTTATTTTTTCAAAATTCTTTGGTTGCTGTTGCCTCTTTGGATTATTGCCCCTGATATTTGAAAGGCAAAAATCCCTTAGTGTCTGAGAGATCTGTGTGTAAAGTCTTGTTTTTTCTTTTTACAAGGCATGCTTGTTGGTAAATCACAAAGGTTATTTCAAATTTTTGACACAAGACTAACACTGTTTTTTTTTTCTACAGGTCTCAGAGGTGAATATGAAATATTTCACTGCATTGTTTCAGCATAGATGCACTGATATCTGCATGGGTGAGTTGTGCTGGCCTCCTCTCTGCCTTATGTTTGGTGACTTCAGGTTGATTACTTGGAATTGGCCATAGTGTATTTTTGCATGATCAGAATTAGCAAAATGTACATAAAATACAAGCTTGATTGCCTCCCCTTATCAAGGCCCGAGGTAAGGCACCTATTATTTTAAAATTTCTTTAAGTAAATAAAGAAATTGAAGCTTTATCCTTAAGAAAAGCTGAGTACTAAGTACTTCCAGCACAGACGAATGACAGTCATTCGTCTTGGGATTGTTTGTTGCTACGTTTGGAAATTATTTGCTTTTGTTCATGAAATTGCAAAGCCAAAGGCCTCATAGGTAATACAATCTAAACATGCCTGAGATTTCTTTCCAACCACATAGGAACTATTTACTAGTTTTTCTCTTAACTTTATACTTGTGGATTGCGTACAGGCATCCATTGTGAACCCATCAGGGATCTAGCATTTATGTCAAACTGCCAGAGTTCACAATTCTAAAACTTCCATCTGTGCTGGATAGTTTAATGACAACATGTCTCAACTAAAGTCATTTGAAAGAGGGGAGCCTCAAGTAAGAAAATACCTCCATAAGATCAGGCTGTGGGCGAGCTTGCAGGGCATTTTCCTAATTGGTGGTTGATGGAGGAGGGCCCAGCCCATTGTGGGTGGTGCTACCTCTGTGCTGGTAGTCCTAGATTCTATAAGAAAGCAGGCTGAGCAAGCCATTGGAAGCAAGCCAATAAGCAACACCTCTCCATGACCTCTGCATCAGCTCCTGCCTCCAGTTTCCTGCCCTGGTTGAGCGCCTGTTCTGATATCCTTCAGTGATAAACAGTGATATGGAAGTGTAATCTAAATAAACCCTTTCTTCCCAAGCTTGACTTTAGTCATGATGTTTCATTACAGCAGTAATAATATGCAGATCAACAAAGATGTACTATTTGGTAGCAGTGCTCTGTAGAAGGATTAATTATTTCAAACTTCCTAATAGTGATTCTGTAGAATTCCTAAGTTTATACAGTAATTTCGTGCCCTCTATAGAAAAAGCTGCAATAAGGGCTCTGCAAACCTCATGTGTCACAGGCTAATTGCACTAAGGATAGAAAGGAGGCTTGGAACAAGTTTATGGCCAGGGAAAACATTCCTTCTAGGCTCATTGTGAAACCATTATCTGCTAACTAAGGTCATAAACTTGGAATGGACAATTTATTGTAGATGCAAGAATGGAAGATAGGATTTGTTTTATATCAAATTTCAAAACTAAAAAACACAAAGCAGATGATTTGGATGTTGACAAAGCCAAGCTAACTTATGACATAAGAATTACTGTTTTAAGCTTTTAACAAACTTGTGGAGCTAGTGACAGATAACAAATGCTTAATTAGGTAACTAATCTTAATGGAAATTCATGTAAACATCCCTATTGAAACTTCTTATTTGATTTATGATGAACTTTGAGAATGTAAATGTGCTTGAAAGACCATGTGATCTATTCTCCTGAGAAAATATAAGTACTCAGAACAAGAATAAAGCAAGGGCTCTTTTTCTTTCTTTTTTTATTCACAAGCCTTCTTTCATTCAGCAATAAAAAGGCCGAGGCTTCTTCGTTCTCTGAGCAGTAGACGCTGGAGCTTATTTTTCATACACAAAGTGAAGGTTTTGTTGTGTTGGTACGTGTGTGTGTGTGTGTGTGTGTGTGTATGTGTGCATGTGTGTGTGTATGTGTGCGTGTGTATGTGTGTGTGTGTAAATACTTGTGGTGTTGAGACAAGTGGTTGGGCCTGAGCAGAACCAGAACATGTCGATGTATAAATGTATGAGTGTCTGTGCATATTTACTTGTGTAATAGTTTTTCTTTCTGTTGAGTGTGACTCTCTTTTACTAGTTCACAAATAATTAATATGCTTCTAGCCTCCCTGTTGCCTGGCCAGTGAGAGTTGAGGCTCCAGGGCAAGTGAGAAAGGAACTCTAATGCTGCTGTGATCAGGAATTAGTTACTGATGTCTATCTGTTTGTCTGTCTGTATGTATGTACACTTAAGAGTTAGAACAGTTCAGAGCTTCTCACTGGCCATTCTTGGAAGCCTCAGAAATTAGTTTTGTTCTGTCAGTAGTTTTGACTTCATAAGTCACTAGTGGCTGTCACCAGGCCCTGTGTGCTATCAGCGTGACCCCAATGCTTCCCTCCAGAGCTGCCTTTCTAGAAAGAGAGAGAGTGAGAGCTTGTGCTAGGAAGGTCCCCAGTCCTGGGGAAAACCCTGTACAGTACAAACAAGTTGACCTTCATGCCTAATGACATAAGAACTTCTGAAAATCCTTAAGAAGAACTCGGGGGTGGGGTGTAACTGGGAGAGTGGCTTTATCTAAACTGGAGCTTAAAAGGATCACTTTCATTCGATGGAGAATTGGTAGTAGCAAATCAAAGGGGAAGCCCAAAGCTCAGTAAATAATGACTATAACACACAGTAGGGCCTGAGACTAGGACAATGTTGACAGCAATAAGTGGAAATGGGTAGTTGGGGCAGAATGCAATGACAGTCCTTGCTGATGATTCAAATATCACACAAGGAAAGAAAATGGAACCTTGTGAAATCTCTTTCAATACTAGCAGAAGTATAAACGTGACGTGCTAATGTACATCAGTTCATTTGTAGTCTACTGTAGGCTGAGGAGTGTATATTTTTGTAAGTGAGAAAAATTCATGTTACTTCATTTTTTTCAAACTTTTTCACTAGGATAAGTGATAATGCCCTTGATTTCTCTGTATTTTTAGTAACATACAATTTAAATGTAATAGAAATATAATTGTTCAATTAAATCACCCAACAATTGCCCTAATATTAAATAATTAAAATAACATTTGAATCTACAAATATACTTTTGAGTATTAATGAGAAGTCTCCATGAGTCTTTAATTTTCTATTTCCTTTTCTGATTTTAGTCTTTTTCAGTTTCCCTTGAGAGGCCTTAGAAATAAAAACCAAAGAATAAGAAATAATTTGAAAGCCGAATTTTTACTGTAGTAGCTAAAGTTTAGTGACTTTTAGGCAGTTTCAAAAGATTCTTGGGTAGGAGTTTATCTAGTGACTATCTAGTGTCCAACAAATAGATGATCTGATATCTTGGGGGAGGGTTAAAAAGCTGTGATTAAAATTTAATAATCTTTTGCACAAAAGGCTAATCTTTCAAGCAATTAAAGATTTCTAGGAACCAAAAGCAAAAGGAAAGTACTCCAGAGAGTGATGAGGTGACCTTGGAGCTGTCCAATGACGATTTTGCTGTTTTCAGAAGCCTAGAGACTTGTTTGTTGCTATTAGTATCTTATGAAGGTATAAATATTTACTGCCATGACAAATGAAAAATATGCATTACAAATATGTATGTCTTAATCACTGTTCTATTGCTGTGAAGAGACATCATGATCACGAAAAAGAAGCATTAATTGGGGACTTGCTTACTGTTTCAGAGGTTTAAGGCAGGTAGAGAGAGAAAGAGGAGAGGGGGAGGAGAAGAGGGAGGGGGAGAGGGAGACAGACAGACGGAGAGGGGGAGGAGGAGGCAGAGGAGAGGGAGAGGGAGAAGGAAAGGGAGAGAAAGAGGGAGGGGGAGGTGGAGAGGGAGAAGAGAAGGAGGAGGAGGCAGGAGAGGGAGAAGGAAATGGGGAGGAGGAGGGGAGGGGGAGAGGGAGGGGAAGAGGGCGAAGGACCAGGGAGAGGAGAGAGACATGGGAGAGGGAGAGAGACCAGGAAGAATGGGCCTGACATGGTCTTTTTTTTTTTTTTTTTTTTTTTTTTTTTTTTTTTTTTTTTTTTTTTTTTTTTTGATGTTTGTTTTTTTTAATCTTCTTTCTTTATTTTTTATTTATTTATCTTACGTTCTGATTGCTACTACCATTCCTGGTCACCCTCTCCACAGTCTCTCCCTTCCCTCACTTCCCCCTTTCTCCTCTGAGAGTATGGAAACTCCCCCTGGGTATCCTCCCACTCTGGCACATTAAGTCTCTGCAGAGCTAGGAACATCCTCTCCCACTGAGACTAGACAAAGTAGCCCTGCCAGGAGAACATATCCTACAGATAGGCAACAGTTTTGGGATAGCCCCTGCTCCAGGTTTTCTGGACCCACATGAAGACTCAGCTGCACATCTGCTACATATGTTGGGGGTTGGGGTGAAGTTAGGTCCAGTTCATGTTTGCTCTTTGGTTGGTGGTTCAGTCTCAGAGAACCACAAGGGTCCAGGATAGTTAACTCTGTTGAGCATCCTATGGAGTTCCTATCTTCTTTGGGCTTCTTAGTCCTTTCCCCAACTTTTCTATAACAGTCTCCAAACTCTATTCACTGTTTGACTGTGGGTCTCTGCATCCGTTTGAGTCAGCTTCTGGGTGGAGACTCTTAGAGAACAGCGTTGCTAGAATCCTGTCTGCAAGCCTAGCAGAATATTAATATTGATGCTTGCTCATGGGATTGTTCTCTAGTTGGGCCAGTTATTGCTTGGCCATTCCCTTAGTTTCTGCTCTATCTTTGTCTCTACATTTCTTATAGACAGGGTAGATTTTGGGTTGAAAGTATTGTTGATATGCTGATGTCCCTCTCTCTCACTGGGGTTCTTGCTTGACTACAAGGGGTGTCCTATTTAGGTTTCATATCTCCAATGTAGTGAGTCACAAAATAAGGTCAACACCATTGATTCTTGGATTCCTCTCCTATCCCAGGTCTCTGGCATGTCTTGGAGATACCCCCCTCCTCGCTACCCCAATTGCAGATTTCTATTTATTCTCAAGCCATCTGACTATATCTCCTGTCTCTTCATCTGAACATGCCCCCATTTCCCTCCCCGTCCCCTTTCCCACCCAGTTCCCTCCCCCTTCTAAGTGAGATTCGAGCATCCTCTCTTGGGCTTTGCTTTTTGCTAGCTTCTTTGGGTTTGTGGACTGTCTAGCATGTGTGTCCTGTGTTTTGTGGCTAATACCCACTTATAAGCAAGTAAATGTTCATTTGGGACTGGGTTACCTCACTCAGGATGATATTATCAAGCTTCATTCACTTGCTTTTGAAATTCATGATGTCTTTGTTTTTAATGGGTGAATAGTATTCTATTGTGTAGATGTACCACATTATCTTCATCCATTCTTCAGTTGAGGGACATCCATGTTGTTGCCAGTTTCTGGCTATTATGAATAAAGTTTCTATGAACATAGTTGAGCATATATCCCTGTGGTATAGTGAAACATCTTTTGAGTATATTCCCAGGAGTAGTAGAGTCCAGTCTTGAGGTAGAACTATTCTTGGTTTTCTGAGAAACTGCCAAATTGGTTTGCAAAGTGGTGGTACAAGTTTGTATTCCTACCAGCAATAGAGGAGTGTTTCACTTTCTCCACATTCTTGCCAGTATGTGCTATCTCTTGAGTTTTGATCTTAGCCATTCTGTTAAACAAAAGATGAAATCTCAGAGATATTTTGATTTTCATTTCCCTGATGCCTAGTGACATTTCTTTAAGTGCTTCTTGACCATTCAGGAGTCTTCTGTTGAGAGTTCTCTGTTTAGCTCTGTACCCCATTTTTAATTGGGTCATTCAAATTCTTAATGTCTAACTTCTTGAGTTCTTTATACATTTTGGGTGTTCGCCCCCTGTCAGATGTAGGGTGTGTGATGATCTGTTCTCCATCTTCAGGCTACTATTTTGTCCTGTTGACAGTGTCCTTTGTCTTGAAGAAGCTTTTCAGTTTCATGAGGGACCATTTATCAATTGTTGATCTTGCAGCCTGAGCCATTGGTGTTCTGTTCTGGAAATTGTCTCCTGTCCTAGGAAATTCAAGGCTATTCCCCACTTTTTGTTCTATTAGATTTAATGTATCCAATTTTACATTGAGGTCTTTGATCCACTTGGACTTGAGGTGATAGATATGGATCTATCTGCATTCTTCCACATGCAGATCAGCACCATTTTATGAAGATGATTTCTTTTTTTTTCCACTGTATGTTTTTAGGTTCTTAATCAAAGATTAAGTGTCCATAGGTGTGTTGGTTTATTTCTGGGTCATTGATTCTATTCCATTGATTGACCTGTCTGCCTCTGTAACAATACCATGAGGTTTTTAATCATTATTGCTTTGTAATAGAGCTTGAAGTCAGGGATTGTAAATCCCCTAGAAGATCTTTTATTGTTGAGTATTGTTTTGGCTATCTATTCTGGGTTTTTTGTTTTTCCATATAAATTGCTCTTTCCTTGTCTGTAAATAATTGTGTTGGAATTTAATAGAGATTGCATTGAATCTTTAAATTGCTTTTAGTAAGATGTCCATTTTTACTATGTTAATCTTACCAATCCTTGAACATGGGAGAGCTTTCAATCTTATAATATTTTTCTCAATTTCTTTCTCGAGGGTCTTGAAGTTCTTGTCATACAAATCTTTCACTTGCTTGGTTAGAGTTACATCAAGATATTTTATAATATTCATGACTATTGTAAAGGGTGTTGTTTTCCTAATTTCTTTCTTGGCACATTTATCATTTTTATAAAGGAAGGCTACTCATTTCTGTGAGTTAATTTTGTATCCAAACACTTTGCTGAAAGTGTTTATCAGCTGTAGGTATTCTCTGGTAGAAGTTTTGTAGTTGCTTATGTATAGTATCATATTATCCCTAAATAGCGATACTTTGATTTCTTTCCAATTTGTATCCCCTTGATCTCCTTTAGTTGTCTTATTGCTCTAGCTAGAACTTCAAGTACTCTATTGAATAGATAGTGAGAGAATGGACAGCCTTGTCTTGTTCATGATTTTAGTGGAATTGCTTTAAGTTTCTTTCCATTAAGTTTGATGTTGGCTATTGGCTTGTGGTATATTGTTTTGATTATGTTAAGGTATGTTCCTTGTATTGTTAATCTCTCTAAGACTTAACATGAAGGGGTATTGTCAAAGGCCTTTTCAGCCTTTAATGAGATGATCATGTGATTTTTAAAAATTTAGTTTGTTTATATGACAGATTTCATTGATGGATTTTTGTATATTGAACTAATCCTGCATCCCTGGGATAAAGCTTACTTGATCATAGTGGATGATGACTTTTAATATGTTCCTGGATTCTTTTTGGGAGTATTTTATTGAATATTTTTGTGTCTATGTTAATAAGAGAAATTGTGAAATTCTCTTTATTGATTCTTTGTATGGTTTATGTATCAAGGTGACTGTGAATTGATTGAATGAGTTTGGCAGTTTTCCTTCTGTTTCTATTTTGTGGAATAGTTTGAGGGGTATTGGTATTAGTTCTTTGAAAGTCTGATAGAATTATGCACTAAAACCATCTGGCCCTGTTTTATTTTTTTAGAGTTGGGAGATTTTTAATGACTGCTTCTATTTCCTTAGGAGTTATAGGGTTGCTTAAATAGTTTACCTGATCTTGATTTAACTTCGGCAAGTGATTTCTGTCTAGAAAATCATCCATTTCATTTAGATTTTTCCAATGTTGTGGCGTATAGGCTTTTAAAGTGAGACCTAGTGATTCTTTGAACTTCCACAGTGTCTGTTGTTATATCTCTCTTTTCATTTCTGATTTTGTTTATTCATATACTGTCTTATGGTTAGTTTGGATAACAGATTGTCTATCTTGTTGATTTTCTCCAAGAATGAGGTTTTGGTTTCTTTGATTTTTTGTATTTTTTTCTTTCTTTTTTTTTAAAGTTTTATTTATTTATTTATATGAGTACACTGTAGCTGTCTTCAGACATAACAGAAGAAGGCATCAGATTCTATCACAGATCACTGTGAGCCACCATGTGGCTGCTGGGAATTGAACCCAGGATCCCTGGAAGAGCAGTCAGTGCTCCCAACTGTTGAGCCATCTCTCCAGTCCCTGTTTCCTTGTTTCTAATTGATTGATCTCAGCCCTTATTTTGATATTTCCTGTCTTTACCCCTCTTCTGTGTGTTTACTTCTTTTTAAAAAAAAAAAATTTAGAGCTTTTTTTTTTTTTTTTTTTTTT
>NW_022196897.1:53237043-53246904 GCF_008632895.1 Mastomys coucha
TTTTTTAATAGGGTTATTTGGTTCTCTGGTGTCTAACTTCTTGAGTTCTTTGTAGACATTGGATATTTTCATTGAATCTTATAAATTCTTTAATTTCTTTATTTCTTCCCAGATCCAGAGATAACTGAGAAGAATATTCACTATCCATAATGGTCTGATAACAAGGGGTTATTTCATTTCTCTTGTATCTGTTGAGGCTTGCTTTCTTACTGATTATATGGTCAATTTTAGGGAAAGTTCATGGGGTGCTAAGAAGAAGGTATATTCCTTGTTTGGGTCAAAAATTCCATTGATATCTGTTAGGTCCATTTAATTCATAATGCCCAGGACAGCCAGAGCTATACAGAGAAACCCTGTCTCGAAAAACAAAACAAAACAAAAAAATCATAATGCCATATAATTTCATTTTCATCTCATGAACAGATTTACTTATTTCCTACACCTGTTTAATTGTATTTTTTTTTATTTCTTTAAGAATTTTTTTTCTTCTTTAAAGACTTTTACCTGTTTATATTTTCCTATATTCCATTTAGGATTTATTCATTTTTTTTCTTTAAAAGCTTCTATTATCTTTATATGATTGGATTTAAGGTCATTTTCTTATGCTTTGGCTGTGTTAGGATATCCAGGGCTTTATGTAGTAGGGTAGATGTGCTCTGAAGGTGTCATATTTTCCTGGCTTTTGTTGGTTGTGGTCTTCTAAGGGCTTTTAGCCATCAGGTTGGCTTTGGTCCCTGGATATTCCTGTTTGTAGTATGTTTTGGGAGTTGACTTGAATTCAACGATACTGGTGGGGCATGCATCTGATCAATATCCTTGGGCGTATGATTCCAGGTCAGCAGCTCAGTACAGTTTGAGATCCACAGATCTGTATAGTTCAGAATCTGCAGCTCTGATGTCCAGAGAGATGGCGGGACAATGGCGGTCTTCAGGGGAAATCAGACTGCCCAGGGCAGCTGGGTGTGCCCCCAAAGGAGTCAGAGAGCAGGGATGGTGGGTGGGAGAAGGGAATCTAACCTGAATGGTTCAGTGCCTGTGGGCCTGATGAAGGTGGGCAGAGAGATGGCAGGAAAATGGAGGTTCTCTGAGGAAAGTAGACTAGGGCAGTTGCATGGGCTTTTGAAAATCCAAATCCCACCCTCAGTGCCATACTTCTCCCAACAAGGCTATGCTTACTACAATAAGGTCACACACACCTTATAATCTTTGTAATCCTTCCAAACAAATCCATTCCCTGGTGACCAAGCATTCAAATATATGAGCCTATGGAGGCCATTCTCAATTAGACCACTACAGCATATATAATCACATATATATGTAAATTCTACAAGCGATATCCATCTCTTCAAGCACTCCAAAGTTGTTCTCCTTTATGTTTCTTTGTCAATAATCACTTAAAAATTATTACTCTTCTGACTTTTAGTTTCATAGGTGATCAAGCATTATCAATTACTTTATACAAGGTATAATTTTTACTCTAACTGCTGCTGTCATATTTTTGATTTTTTTCATGTTGTTGAATATATTCAGCATTCTGTAAGTATTTGGATTTTCTGATATTAATAGAAATTTGGTTTGTTTCCTACTTGAGACTTAATAATGCATCTAGGAACATTCATATAGAAGTTTATGGATAACTATCTATTTCTTTATATGTATGTATAAAATTAGAATTTATGGCTATAGAATCCATATATATATACTTAGTATTATTATGGGCAACCATATCAAAGTAGTTGTATAAAAGTATATCCTTACATGTAATACATGAGAGTTATTTTCCTCTAATGATTTATTATCTTTATTTAAGTGTATGAGTATTTTTCTGTGTGAGTGAATGTCATATGTATGTAGATGCCCATGGGAGCCAGAGAAGGCGTTGGATTCCTTGGACTTGGAGTTAGAGGTGGCTCTGAGATACCTGACATAGTTACTGGGGATTAAATTCTGGTCTTCTGAAAATGTCTGTAACCACTGAACCATTTTTCTTGCCCAAAACTTCTCTTTATTTCAACATCCTTGAAGACATCTTTTAGCACCTGAAAGTTTTCTCAAATATACTTATTATTATTATGGTAATATCTTTTTGTTCTCCTATGAGAAATAATTTAAAAAAGAAAATTCTTTGCATCTCAATGTATTGACAAGATAGCATGTATGTTGGTTATTCTCTGATTTATTTTTAATAAATATATTTCTTGAATAAAAGCCTTTTAAATGACTTTATTAATCTATATGTGAAATGTTGTTACTTTTATATTTTAATCTCCTTGTAGTTTTTTACAGTATTTATTTTCTTAGTGTTCACCCTGAGAATTAACACTGACATTTTAATTTATAAGGATACACCATGGGTAAATACCCAGAAAAATGTATAAAACTTTTGGCTCTCTCAGTCTCTTTCCCTCTCCATACTTTCGTGTTGTTATATAACAAAAATGGCAGATTTATCCATTGCAATACTCATCAGTACCCATTTGTACACATTGAAAAGTATTGCTTCATATACTTGCATTTTAAAATCCTACAGGAAAAGAGGATTTGCAAATATATGCATATATATTTTATGCATGTGTACATACACATACACACACATATACAAACACACACACAAACACAAACTGTAGACCCCCTCCCCAAAGCCCGGACAGTAAACGCAGCGCTGCCCACTGTTGAACGGAACCGGCTACATTCAGAAGCTCCACCCCCATTGAGCAAGAAGGAAGTAACTGATTGGACTGTTACACTGACGTAGTTTGGGGGAAGGGTTTTGCCCCAGGTATTTTACCTGTTGCGGGAACAAAGGAATTATTATTAAATTCAAGATGACTGAGTGACCAGACCTCGTGTCGTCTAATGTTTTACTTTTCCACGTGGGTACGGTACAGTATGGCTAGCCTATCTCTTATTTCTCTTTCAATCTCTTCCTATCTATTTATTACTCCTATTACCAGAAGAACCCTTTATTTCATTTATGTTGGCGCTGGCTGCCAACAACAAACACATGCTGAATTACACACTGTAACCCAGGCTGGCCTAGAACTTAGTAAATATTCTCATAATTGTGGCAATCCTCCTGCCTTAGTTTTCCAAGTGTTGAGATTATAAGAGTGAGTAATGGTGTCCTGATCTGTACTCTATATTATTCACTTGGTTAATTTTTACCAGGAATCCTTATTTCTTCCTGTGGATTGAAGTAACTATCGTGCCCTTGCACTTCATCTTGGAGAACCCCTGTAGTACATATGCCAGCAACAACTTTGCCTTGTTTTTAAATATTTAAAGCTCTTTTACGCTTATGCTTTGCATGTAAGTTTCCAGAGCAGCATGTTAGCTGAGAGACCTCCAGTGGTTCAAAACTTTTTCAAACTCACAGAGATCCGACTGCTTATGTCTCCTGAATGCTGGGATTAAAGGGATGTGTTGCCACTGTGCGGGTCAAGATGTGTAATGCTAAGTAAGTTGCTCATTTTATTGTCTATTTCTTGTGTATGACAAGTCCTTGTCTCTTCCTGCTTTCAGGATTTTGTTTTTGCGGTCTGAGAATGGTGCTTTAGGTGGATCTCTGATATCTGATGTGTGCCACTGAGCTTCTGGAACAGCGTCGCCAAATTCGGGAAGCTTCTGTCTGTGAATTTTCCCACTCTCCCTGCCTCTTCTCCTTCTTCGCCTCTTCTCTCTCTCTGGTGCTGATGCTCTTGTTGGCACTCTATAGGTGCTTGAGACTCCTCAGTTTTCCTCATGCCCTTTTTTCTGATCCATCCCTTCAATCAGATAATCCTGATTAACTCACTTTTAGTGGAATGCCTCTTTTACCAGTTTATGTTTTCTTCTGAGTCGCTCTATTGAAATTTTCTGTCTCAAACTAAGAACCTTTCCTTAGTCACTTCACAATTTTTGAGGATATTTACAGCATTCCCTCTGTGTTGAAAACTTGTGCTTAGTATTTTAAACCTAGTTCCATTTAGTTTGAAGAACATATTTTATTTTATTTCTTTATTAGATATTTTCTTTATTTACATGTTATATGATATCTTCTTTCCCAGTTTCCCCTCCGGGAAAAAAAAGAAGAAAAAAATAAAATAAGAAAAGAAAAACCTGTTCCCTCCCCCCTCCCCCTGCTCACCAACCCACTTCCTCCTGCTTACTGGCCCTGGCATTCCCCTACACTGGGGCATAGAACCTTCACAGGACCAAGGTCCTCTCCTCCAATTGATGACTGACTAGGCTATCCTCTGCTATACATATGCTGCTGGAGCCATTAATTCCACCATGTATACTCTTTGGTTCGTAGTTTAGTCTCTGGGAGCTCTGAGGGTATTAGTTAGTTCATATTGTTGTTTGTCCTAAGGGACTGCAAATCCTTCAGCTCCTTGGGTCCTTTCTCTAACTCCTTCATGGGGACCCTGTACTCAGTCTAATGCATGGCTGTGAGCCTCTGCTTCTGTATTAGTCAGGTACTGTCAGAGCCTCTCAGGAGACAGCTATATCAGGCTCCTGTCAGACAGCACTTGCTGTGTCCACAATAGTATCTGGATTTGATGATTGAATATGGGAAGGATTCCCAGGTGGAGCAGTCTCTGGATTGTCCTTCCTTCAGTCTCTGCTCCATAGTTTGTCTCTACAGCTCCTTCCATGGGTATTTTGTCCCCCCTTTTAAGAAGGAATGATGTATCCCCATTTTGGTCTTCCTTCTTTTTGAGTTTCTTGTAGTTTGTGGATTGTACGTTGGTTATTCCGGTCTTCTGGGCTAATATCCACTTATCAGAGAGTGTATACCATGTGTGTGAAGAATGTATTTTAAATAAGCATTGAAAATATATTTTAGCCTAGTTACCCAAACATAGAACTTGAACATATTTTGAATATTGTCTAGGGTATAAATAACCTGGGATTCCCCAGGGGAATTTACCTTTGGCTATGAACTTTTCATTTGATCACTCTGTATATGTGAGAACTACTGGCAGTTAATGGATCCTGAGTGAGGGTGGTATCTTCTTCAGAACTGAAGCCACTGCTAAGTTATTTTATATTGTTTTGCTGTTGAAAATGCAGATATTTAAAGTAATATCTTTCCGCAGCACTGGAAATCTGTTTTTCCAGGTGTCATCGGGCTTTCGCTGTTTCTCTTTGTTCCTGTTCTGTTTTGTTTGTTTTGTTTTGTTTTTTCTGCTGCTTGCTCAGGGACTTCCCAAAGTTAAATGAAACCATCTCTCATCCTTGCATTTTCTGTTTGTATGTGGCGCCTCAATTCAGTCAGAGATGACAGCTAAGGTCAGGTGTATTGTTTGGGATGTTCACAGCCCAGTGCTTGCTTTTGTTTCATAGATTCCAGAAAGAGCTAGAAATTTACAAAATCAAGGACATCCATCTCATTCCGAGCTTTTCTTTTCTTTCTTTCTTTCCTTTTTTCTTTCTTTCTTTGTTTCTTTGTTTCTTTCTTTGTTTCTTTCTTTCTTCCTTCCTTTCTTTCTTTCTTTCTTTCTTCCTTTCTTTCTTTCTTTCTTTCTTTCTTTCTTTCTTTCTTTCTTTCTTTCTTTCTTCCTTTCTTTCTTTAAAAGCAAACAAGTTATTTCTACCTGTTCTTACGTCCTCACACCAATGCTTTGTTAAGTTATTGTAAACAAAACCAGGATAAGTCTATTTGTTCCTGGATGACATTTGAGTCAGGCCAAACAAGGTAACTTTGCAAATGTGTCATGTAGAAATTGTCTAGATGCATCAAGTACTATTTTTTGAGAGGGAGCTTATTCTGTCCTTCCAGAGGGCTCTGGGCCTCAGATTGTCATTGTCTTATGGTTTTAAAACTACTGTGGAACTCACTGATCTTCCCTAAAGTCATGAACTCCCCTAAAACTTTTGCATGGTTAATATCCAGAGTTCTGAAAATGATTATCTGAATCATTGCAGTAAGTTTTACTTCTTAAAGAGAAGAGAATTTCCAGAAGTCTTTATTCATTTATTTCCTTAGATACTTTAAAAATCCAAATTCATTAAAATGTTAAACCCAAAACCTCAAATTAAATGGTATTCAATTTTGAATCACTCAGGAGTGGGAAGTTACTCTTAAGAATAAAAAGCTTGACAGGGTGGTAGTGACGCACACCTTTAATCCCAGTATGCAGGAGACAGAGGCAAGAGGATCTCTCAATTTGTGGTCAGTTTGGTCTACAGAGAAAGTTACAGGACAACCAGAGAAACCTTGTCTCTAAAAACCAACCAATAAAACCAAAATGAAAACAAAATAAAGCAACAAAACCGAAACAAACAAAAAATAATACAAAAAAGTATATGGTATACTTATTTTGTGGGAGCAGCATATAAAACATTTTAATGAATACCTACACAGAGTACTTCTAACTTAAAACATGGAGTAAATCTCAGGTCATGTGATGTCTATGGGCGTCTTTCTTCCTAAGCCAAATCCCTTTTGACACATTGGATTAACCAAAATCATTTGAAATGGGAAGCCACATGCTCTAGAATAAAAGCCTTTTGGGAAAGTTGATGAACTTATTCATTCACCACCTAAGGTACAAGAAAATATAACTACAAAGATACATTTCTACATGCAGTAAAATAAGGTACCATTTACTCATTAAGGATTCAAAACTTACTTAAAACACTATTAGTCTAAGATAATTTTTTGAGAGGTTCATCTTTAAAGGATGTTCTAAAAACCTCTAATTAAGAAGAACCCCACCTCTGTGGTTATTGCATATAGTTATTAGCAAGGACAGAAAAGATTGTTCATTTAGTCATTGATAAACAAAGGCAAGATCAATTGTCTTAAACGAAAAAGATTTTTATCCCCAGGCAAAAGTTGGCAGAGTCTAGAGACATCTTTGTTATATTATATATAGTTAGAAGAGCAGTCTACTGACATGTAATAGTCACAGACATTGAGATGTGGCCAAGCACAGGACTATCCACTAGGCGGCTCCCTACAACAAGGAATTAAGTAACTCAAAATTAACATTGACTATTGAGAAACCTTTGGGGAGAGGTGCTTTAATAGAGAACTATTTTTTTGTACTTTATATTATTTGTTTTTATTTTTTACTTATACATAAAAACTATTGAGAAAATGTTGTAAACTTAATCTTTACCATCATCAGTTATGTTTGTTCATTTTAGGAGTAGTGCAGTTCAAATCCACACGAATATTCATGTTGGGGCCTTCTCCAGGACTGTGTTCTATGGACAATCTTTGTCAAAAGTTACCAGAACCTAACTTGATTCACTTGTGCCAGTTTTGATAAAATAAATAAACAAACAAACAAACAAATAAATAAATAAAGCCAGAAGACAATGAAGGGAGAGTGCTTTTCCATGATTATTTGACAATACAGACCACAAAGTCTCCCAGACCACAACCTTATAGAGGTTGTGCCAAGGCCACATATAAAAACCATTTTCTGTAAACACATTTTCTCAGTAACTTTCTATTCATCCTCACAGTGGTGCCATACCTACCAAGCCTTTAAAATATATTACTTAGCTGGGCGTTGGTGGCACACGTCTTTAATCCTAGCACTTGGGAGGCAGAGGCAGGCGGATTTCTGAGTTCGAGGCCAGCCTGGTCTACAGAGTGAGCTCCAGGACAGCCAGGGCTACACAGAGAAACCCTGCCTTGGAAAAAACCAAAAATATATTACTTAATCCTCCTGAATTCATCTTTAAAAACTGGGTTTTTTTTTTGGTCCTCTAAATTTATGTATACATTCCTACTGTTATGCTCTTCTATTTTCAAATAAACAACATTGAAGCCTGCCCTTAGACTCTTCTCTTTCTCCCATAACTATTAGAAATAAAATCCTTTGTTTCAACTCCCTGGTATCTGGTATTTGATTGTGACCCTCTGAACTAGCTCAAACAGGAACGGAGACAAACACAGTAACATCTTGCTTACATCTTCTTATATCATATAATATGCTAAACTGGTGCTTTAAATATACTTTACATCCCTCCTGACATGTATAGACTTGGAAACATGTTTATGACTCACAAGTGACATCTGGAAATACATTGCTGTAGTTCTCTTTAGCTTACATGGTGAACATATGGGTTGTTGGGTATATGCTGTGTTCTCATTGACCTAGAGAATATACTACTTAAAGTCAACCACTTTCATTAGCTTCTGATTATAAATTGATGAGATGTCTTGAAGCCAAGATCAGAATGACTCTAAATGGTAGAAATGAAAAGCATGGTAATCAGGGGCAAAAATCCCCTTTAAGTGTCTAAGACTGACTAATGCCTTCTTAGCTTGAGTTTTGTTTGTTGTGTGCATGTGTGTGTGTGTATGTGTGTGTGATCAGTGTATCTCTCTCTCTTTGGATTTCCCCTCTTTTTACTTCCACAGATTGTTAGCCATTTTGCTTAATCAAAACAAAACAAACAAAACATTTCCTAGTAGCTGTTTGGTCACTCACCTCAATGCATTAGCCCAGCACACTGAAATTTAAGAGAATACCTCATAACAAATTATTGCAAAATTAGCAAAATTTATTTCCTTTGCTTGTTCATCTTTTTCAGGCAGGGAGTAACTTTAATTGCTGGTGTTTTTTACATGGAGATTCATGCACTGAGAATTTTATTCACACATAAAATGAAATATGACCATATCCACCCTATTACCCCCAATAATTTCTTTCATATCCCCCAAAACTTGTCTTACTTATTTCCGATTTCTCCTATGAACTAAGCCCAGATTAACTAACTCAAGATGATCATATGTGTGTGAGTGTGGGGCCATCTACTGGAGATGAGAAAATAACCATTGATCATATCCTCCATAGAAAATGATTCTCCCTTCTACAGCAGCTATCTATCCTTATACAGGATGGGATACTGACCATTTACCATCTATCATCAACCATCTACCATCTACCCCACCTATGCAGAGAGTTAGTCTAGCATGATCTTATTTATATAAGCTGTTGTGAGACCACAATTACAGTTACCATGTCATGTCCCAAAGGATGCATCTCAGCACTCCTCCATCCCCTTTAGCCTTGGCATTCTTTCATTTCTGTCTTCTGTAATGAGCCTTGATGCTGGTGCTGTTGTTGATAGAGACATTCCATTTAGGACTGAGCAGTTGAGTCTCTTATCTCAGCACTTTCACAGTTATACATCTTTTCATTGTTTGTTGCAAAAAGGAAGTTGATCTGACCAAAGTTGAGAGTAACCCAGGTCTATGTGCATAAACATAAATATTTAGAAGGCACTTTGAGAACATGCCATTTAGCCACACGACAGGAGTCTCTAATATCCTTGGGTCTATGTCCTCCTCAGCTATAGGCTTCTGACCACAGGCCTGTGATTACCTCAGGTGGAGTAGGACTCAAATCCAATAGAAATGCTCTAACAGTGGTGCCACTATTGACCACTAGGCACATTTTAACTATAAGATTGGTGTTTTAGTTATGGTTCCTATTGCTTTGATGAAACCCCATAACCCAAAGCAACTTGAGAAGACAGTGGTTTTTTTTTTGGTTTTGTTTTGTTTTGTTTTGTTTTCAGCTTCATCACAGTCCTTCACTGAGGGATCTCAGAGCAGAAACTCTTACAGGGCAGGAACTTAGAGGCAGGAGCTGATGCAGAGGCTATGGAGGAGTGCTCTTTACAGGCTTGTTCCTCATGGCTTGCTTAGCCTACTTTCTTATAGAACTCTGAAACACCTGCTAAGGACCACTGGGTGCAGCTGCCCTCATTAATCATTAATTAAAAAACTTCTACCGGATGACCCAGCTATACCACTCCTGGGCATATACCCAAAAGATATTGTAACATGTAATAAGGACGCATGCTCCACCATGTTCATAGCAGCCTTATTTATAATAGCCAGAACCTGGA
>NW_022196897.1:53247566-53249129 GCF_008632895.1 Mastomys coucha
CTGTGAAGGTTCTGTGCCCCAGTGTAAGGGAATGCCAGGGCCAATAATTGGGAGAGGGTGGGGTGGCAGGCATGGGGTGGGGGGAGGCAATAGGGGTTTGTTTTTGTTGTTTTTGTTTGTTTCTTTGTTTTTTGGAGGGGAAACTGGGAAAGAAGAAATTTACATGTAAATAAAGAAAATATCTAATAACAATAAATAAATAAATAAATAACATTAAAAATACTTCACTACAGACTTGCCTATAGGCAGGATATAGGGGGGCATTTTCTCATGTGAGAATTTCTCTTCCCAAATGACTCTAGTTTGTGTAAAGTTGACATAAAACTAGTTACACAGTTGTTGTCACAGCATGCATTTCTAGCACTGGTCAAAAACATTGACATCTTTTCTCTCCCAGCATCTTGTATTGCTCTTTGCAGCACTGTGAAAGAATAGCCAGCACTGGCCAGCAGAGAGGAAGTTTCTGAATAGGTTTTGATTGATTTCTTTATAGCCAGAATCCAAATTATTTGACGTCTTCCTCAGTAGGGATTTATAATGTAGCTATGGTTGGTAAGGAAAAGCAATGGTAATAGCCTGTGTCATTTTGGAGACCTCTCCTTGATTAAATAACCCATAGAGTTGATATACCATGCCTTGTACCTTACAGTATTTTCAAATCATGACCCATGTTTTCTGTGACCAACCCTTTGCCATCATGGAGGGAAATTAAAAAGATGTGAACAGACATATGGAAGCCCACTACCTCACAACCCAATTTTTGTGAAAAGAAAGAAGAGGGAGGAATACTAAGGTTTAAAGGATTAAGGAGTAATAGGAGCAGGGGATGGAAGGTTATGAGGTAGTATGTAAGGTCACCAAAAATAAGGATATTGTTTTTGCTTCTTTAAGGTGAAGTTTCTGTGCTATGGCTGTTTCAAACCTCTTATATGAGTGAGACAAAATTCTCACATAAATACTTTGTATTCTCGAGTACTGCAAAAAAATCACATATAAACATTTTTTAATGAATAAAGGAATGGGAAATATACTTTAAAAATGGAGAAAATAAATTTTGGGATTCACAAACAACTGCAGGATCAACTATAAGTAAAAGAATGTTTTTGTTTAATGTACATATAGAAAACTAGTTTAAGTTTAGAAACATTTGGAAATATAATTTAGTGGAGAATGTTCTTTTTAATGACATATTTTTGATAAATTTTACATTTTATATTTTACTGAAATTTATATGAATTATAGTAGCATTTTAGAAAATTATTATTATTATTATTATTATTATTATTATTATTATTATTATTATTATTATTGTTTGGAGACAGGGTTTCTCTGTTATAGCCCTGTGCCATGCCCACTCCAATGAAGTCTTGTGACAAGCCCAAAAGCTTGGCCACAGACCAGAGGCAAAAGCTTCAAAGGAAGCCAATCTCTTGGAATTCATTTGTTGGCATTTCCTAACTCAGAGGTAGCCCAGATATGTCCTTGTGAACTGGAATGCTAGGTGCCCACCAAGATATGATTTACTATAGCTAAACAAAATTGGACATTGCTCTCTGACCTTTA
>NW_022196897.1:53249625-53251695 GCF_008632895.1 Mastomys coucha
GGGTGGGAGGTGGGAGGCAGGGGGTGGAGGGGTGGGTGCAGTTCCTGTCCAGAGGAGATGGCTGCTGCTTTAGACCTAGTGTGTTTCAGGTGGCCTCAGATGTACCTCAACCACTGACCTGCCAGATTTTTCTTTTCTCTTTTGTAATGACTATAAAAGTCTGATGTCATTTTTGAGAGATCCTGCACTTCTTTGTGTTGTGTCTGCCATTATTTCTTCACCAACGCCTTGCCGACCTGTACCAGGACCCTGTTTCCCAGCGGGTCAAGGGAGGCCCAGACTGGCCAGCCTCACAGCAGCCCTGGCTATCCTGGAACTCACTCTGTAGACCACGCTGGCCTTGATCTCAGAAATCTGCCTGTCTTTGCCTCCCAAGTGCTGGGATTAAAGGCATGTGCCACTACTTCCTGGCCAAAAATTTTATTTTGATAAGGGAATATAGGGAATATAACTTTAAAGATAGCCTGCTTCGATAGGAATACAATACAATTCAGGACTCCTTAGCAAGTGGAACAAGTGAAGTATTTTTTGTTCTGTTCTTCTTGAGATTTTGATATTTACAGGAGTGTATGATCTTCCAGGTAGACTACAGGACAAACATTACAGAAGTTTCTCAAATCATATCGAATTGGCTTCCCACATACAGACCAATCACTACTGAAAGAACAACTCTCTTAGTTATCACTAAGATTAGCATTAGATGAAGCATGTTTGCTCTCTTGCATGTAAGTGTCAATTATTCATTCTCCTCTGTTGTGTTCATGAGGTGTTGTCTCAGCAGAATTCCCTTCTGCTCTAGCTCTTCCCATGAGAAAGATTGCCATGGGTTCCACATCTCATTTTGCTTGAGTTACTCATTAAGTGCAATTTACAGCATGGAGGAGTTGAGCTTTTCTGTGGGAGAAAATCCATCAGCATTGTTGGAATGAATTATGTTATCATTCACTGCCTCTAGTTTTATTTTACAGAGTGACTATGACAAATATTAATAGCATTGCAGAAGTCCCTTGGAATGTTTTGAAACTATTTTGAATACTAGTATAATATTTCCAAGGTTGAAATAATAACACAACATAACAGCTATTACTTTCACTCTGAGTTACTTGAAGATCATCGAAAATAGAGGATGCTGATAGCTAAAATAATAAAACACAGTGGTTTGTATTAAGTATATTGCTAAATGTTAGAACAAATATCTACATTTTTAGAATGATTTGAACTTCTGTAAATGTCCATGTTTTTTACCTTAATATATTGATTCATAAAAAAAATCTAAAACTTGGAATATTTGTGTAAACACCACATCACTAAATGTTCATTTTTTACAGTGAAAACATGGAACTCTTCTAGGAGTATACTTATACATACTCATGTGAAACAGGAAACATTGTTACTATTGACCATGTATGCGGGCTACACTGTGGTTCTGCACAACCTATATGTAGCATGGACTCCTAGAAACCTTGGAAACCCATGCACTGCTACACTAGTCCTACTACTGAAGCTGAGCCGTGATTCTGTGTTCTCAAGAATGGCTCTAGTTGGGGCTGGAGAGATGGCTCAGTGGTTAAGAGCACCGACTGCTCTGCTGAAGGTCCTGAGTTCAAATCCCAGCAACCACATGGTGGCTCACAACCATCCGTAATGAGATCTGATGCCCTCTTCTCTCTTCTGGTGCATCTGAAGACAGCTACAGTGTACTTACATATAATAATAAATAAATTTAAAAAAAAAAAAAAGAATGGCTCTAGTCACTTCATGTTCCATCCCATGGACCTATCAATGTTTCAGTGAGAAATAGAGATCCATGTAGGAGAGATAATGCATCCGGGAAATTCATTCAGAAGGCTATGAGTTGTTTGGTATCCATATACGGTTGACTCTGACACACACACCTGTTTTGTATGCTATGTAGCTTCCCTATGTAGAGACAAGAAGAACAAGTTGACATTAGTGTGTGGCTAAATGCTTGCCTTTGAGGGCTGCCTGTCTCAGTTTCTTCTCACTTTGTTGCAAAGAAAAAAATTGGAGAGAGGGAGAGAGCAAGAGTGAGAGAGAGAGAGAGAGAGA
>NW_022196897.1:53251705-53254928 GCF_008632895.1 Mastomys coucha
GAGAGAGAGAGAACAAAAGGAAAAAATACCAACAGTTATTAGAGATCCAATGAATTTACCCCTAAAATTGCTATTCTCACTGGGGTCCAAAATAAATACAACATAAGCTTATCTTCAGCGATTTTTATTTTAGATTCTATTAACAGTTCTTAAGTATCAAGTATAACTACAATGTAATTTTTTGACAAACTCAAACATTTTAAGCATTCATTGGTCTATGGGTTTTGTAAACAGCATTCATATATTCATGGCTACTTACTCGTTTTCTGGGAGTAATTCTTGATTGCTTTCTGCAGAAAACTAATATAGTGAGAACATATACTTAAAAATTGATGGCTCCAAACAGAAGTTCTAAACCCAGATCAATTACTGGCCATCCTTAGTTAGGTGCCTTCTTTTCATTACTTCCCTTAACAAATGATGAATCTGCTAGTAAGGGCTGCCTTATTTACATATTAACATTTGATGAATCTGCTAGTATGGGCTGCTTTATTTACATATTAACATTTGATGAATCTGCTAGTATGGGCTGCTTTATTTACATATGCATTTGTTTTTCACTCTTTTATAAAACTATCAAAATTCTACAAAGTCGTGCTAAACATTTATGACTGCAAATTGTGACAATTTGAATTTAGAAATAGCCCACAGATTTCTTATACTTTTTACACAGTGAAAAGAGACAAAACAGAAAAATGAGATTCTCCTGATTTCACCCAACTAGGTGCATGGATTTGTGGTCACATATGCTTTCTTCTATTTAATGCTAACTTATTTTTTTTTTGTATAGTCACTAGTCCATACCAATAGGTAAAATAATTTCAGTGACTAGTAGCTTCCATGGGTGGCATTTTATAGTTAGTTCAAACACTAATCAACATGAAATGGGGTGTAAGCTTTCTAGCTTTAATTAAATGCTATCCTAATGTCAAATACTACTTTTAATTGATACAATGTTATAAGTAGTGATTTTAAAGATAAACATATATGTATATAAAACTTAATATTACATTTTAAATTATTATGTAATTCTGAATGAAATATGTTCAACATGTTGTAGAAAAAAGAGAAACTTTATACCTGTTCATTTTTTGTAATGCTAAAAATATCATGTTGAGGAACCAGTTGCCAACAAATTTTAAGTTTACACAAAAATCAGTCACTGTAAAAACATTAATAGTACATTACAGATAATCCATAACAAACATCCACACATACTATATCCATAAAATGGACAATATAGTTATATTTTCATTGGTGCAAAATAATAAAAGTCCTGATTTCTTAACTGAATGTATTAAAATTGTCACAAGTAGAATGTTTTGTGTGGCTCCCTCATTAAGTTGCCCTAATATATTTTAGCTGCTTGACAGATGCACAATGTTCTATATTGTCTAGCTTAGCACTGCTTGGCATCTTCCATAGCAATTTAAAAGTAGCCCCTAAACTGTTAACGATTAAAGATAGTTGTAAACAACCTTCAGCCCTGTACTTAATTTCTTAGATCCCTTAGGACAAATATTTGGAAAGAGATTCTTGTATAGGATGCTGGGCAGAGCGCATAGTGTGAAGACTTGGGCAAGTTCTGTCTAGTTATCTCTTTTGGTCCTTGGTGCTTTGTTTGTTTCTTCTCTCTCTCTATTAGTCACTCTCTCTTTGTGTCTCTTCCTCTCTCTAGAGATGTTTAGTCCTTTCTTTTAAACTGGGCAAGAAATAAAGAATGTGTTTTAATGACTTATTATATTAATATTTCTGTGTTCCTTTTTTAATTTCAAAGTCAAACTGATGAAGTATGTTTTATATATTTACTTCAAAGTTCCCCTGAGAATCTTCTAAACAAAGCCCCTTTGCGCTTATATGGCTCATCCGCTCATCATTTTTTTTTCTCTGCTAGGATAAAGTATAAGAAGAAAGATTTCACAGTGCTGGAATAAAATTATGAGACAATGTGTCAGGGTCATTTATTTTTAACAAGTACTTTAAAAACGTGAAGTAGATTCCTAATCCTTGGCAGGGTAACTACAACTATCTCAAAATGCTCTATTTGACTGATCAATGCAAAATATACTTCACACCATGGATTAGAATATTAAGAGGGAACTGACATCTACATTATTTACAGGGGGAAATAGCAGTGCTTCAGAGGATTAATTCTCCATTTAGGAGAGTCATCAGTAATAAAGGCAGCCAATGAGACTCACGCTTTGAATGCCATTTCATTCATACTAAACACCTGGTGAACAGATAGATATTAAAAAGTCGGGTGTTCCTTGTCACTTGGGAGGCTGCCAAACACATTACGGGTTGTATTTAAGAGATGTAGTACATACTGTGCGCCAGTCATCTGCTCAAACAACTGCTAAAGTATCAAGTAGCTAGTTGCATTTCAGGATACATCTCATTAAAAAGGAAACCTTAAATTTGCTTAGAGATAGAGTAAACCAAAATTACATAAGAAGATAAATGTGGCAACTGGCTTTTAGAGGTGAGTCATGAGCTGTCTCATTGGGCAAACTAAATTGGATAAATATTAGTAAAGAAAATGTAAATTGATTTTTTTCTGTTAATAATGTTCATATGTTTATATGAAGGAACCTGATGTTTATATTTCAAATAATGTTTCAAGATCTGTGGTTATTGTATGAACAGAGTAGGGCATAGGACTGGGAAGCTGTTCTCTGTGATGTGTGCCGGAAGTTCCAACTAAGCAATTTTGTGGGAGAATCATGTAAGCACAAAATGCCAAAAATGACCATAAATAAAGTTGGATGCTAATCTATATGAATGAAAGTGATTTCTTAAATAAGTAGCCTACATATGTTTTTCAATCCCATGACATTTTATAGATACCTATAAATTGCTTTTGATGCAATGTACGATAAGTTTCAGCACCTCAAAATATAAACTGAACTCTTTATGGACAAATATTCTGACTCTCTCATGAGAAGATATTTTGACAAAACCTCCATCACTAATTCCCATTTCTTTCACAAGAAATTTCATTGCAAACCACAGGTGAAATATTTACATCGAATTCCAAATCATAGCTAATCCTGTTTGTATTTGTGACTGTGAGTGTATGCCTAAATTTCTATAGTCACATGGGTACACATTTACTTAGAATCTAGAGAAAAGAAATGAAGGCAAATGAGAAAATGTTCTACACGGTTTTCTGATTTTTAAAATGATGAAATCACCCTTGGCTGCAGTGATGATTATTCCC
>NW_022196897.1:53254938-53299475 GCF_008632895.1 Mastomys coucha
AACTATAGTGGCTGTGCTGCCTTTGAGAATATTTTGATAAAAAGAGTTTGGCATAGACCTCCGTAAGAGAGTCTTATTAACACGAGTAAGTCACTTGCACAGGCTGTAAACAGTGTATCGAAACCAAAACTCTATTTCCTGCTTTCGTCTTTCTCTTTGTCCTCCTTCTCTGTTTTGTCTGTTTCATATTTCTCTTGATCTGGCTTTGTGACACTGTCATAGGAAGGTGGAGAGATGGTAGAGGCAGTTGCATCTGTCTTTTCTGGACTTGAATTCTCATTAACATTATCAAAAACTATATCTTCTTTATTGGGCAAATCATCATCCCTGTCTCCATCTTTTATGTATATACTTGATATATTCTTGACGTTTTGCCTAAGGCGGTACCTTCTGTAAGCACGCTGAATGATAGTCGCAGATACATCCTCTTGTTTTCGCTTCAGTGTGGTTGTGATGGGTTCGTAGGACACTTTAGAAGGATTGGCTGACATGAACCTTTCTTCCATCTGTGAACGAAGAGAATCCATTTCTCCACTCTCACCCAGGACCCGCTTTGTAAAAGCAAATAAGATGTCCAGGCAGTGGATGCGGTCTCCACTCACCATGGGCAGGTCCATAGCAATGAGCTGGACTTTGTTTGGCTTTGCAATGAGGAGGGGAGGATCCAGGGCTGCTGCAAAGTCAGAGAGCTTGCAGAACTCTATGAACTGAGTGGCATCAGGGTCGAACTTCTCCCAGACCTCGTAGAACATCTCAAAGTCGTCTTCACTCAGAGGCTCAGTACTTTCTTCAGTGGCAACGCTGAAGTTCTCCAGGATGACAGCGATGTACATGTTCACCACAACCAGGAAGGATATGATGATGTAGCTGACAAAGTAGAAAATCCCCACGGAAGGATTTCCACAGTCTCCTTCCACTGAACTTCCTGGGTGAACTTTTTTTGGGTCACAATCAGGAGGTGCGCTGTTGAGGATGGGGGCCAGCAGTCCATCCCAGCCCGCAGAGGTGGTGATCTGGAATAGACAGATCATGCTGTTACCAAATGTCTCAAAGTTGAACATGTCATTAATTCCAGCTTCCTTTTTAACATAGGCAAAGTTGGACATCCCAAAGATGGCGTAGATGAACATGACCAGGAAAAGCAGGAGGCCGATGTTGAACAGCGCAGGAAGGGACATCATCAGAGCAAAGAGCAGCGTGCGGATCCCCTTGGCGCCTTTGATCAGGCGTAGGATTCGTCCAATCCTGGCCAGGCGGATGACTCGGAACAGGGTAGGGGACACGAAATACTTCTCTATCATCTCAGCTAGAAACATTCCTGTATTGGAGGGAAAAATAAACAGAAATGTTGAAAGTTCCATGCGGCACAATATCATGAATCCAAATAGCTATTCTATGTTGATTCGATATTTTATTAACTGCTTGTGACATTTTTTCATTTAACTAAATTCATGGACACACTCCTCTCTATTTTGGCTGGTAAGATTTTTTTTTTCATTTTCTTGAGACTAAATTATGTTGTAAATAGAAAAGATTATGCATGCTCAGTGCTCACAAATTTATTCTCAGGGCTCAGGATGGAGCTCAGTGCTAGAGCTATGTGTAAACTAAATCCTACTAATAGAATGTGTGTGTGTGTGTGTGTGTGTGTGTGTGTGTGTACGAGAGAGAGAATTTATGTGTGTGTGTGTGTAAGCAAAATCATATATACTTACAAAATTTATAAAAATTTTTAACTTAAAAACAATTTTTCTTTTTCCTCCCTCCCTCCTTCTTTCTTTCTTTCTATCTTTTTTGAAATAGAGTCTGACTGTGTAGCCTATGCCCTTAAAAGGAGAATGGGATTTGCTATGTAAACCAGGTTGGCTTGGAAGTCACAGAGATCTGCTTGGCTGTGCATTCCCTGTGCTGGGACTAATGATGGGCCTCACTCCAGCTGCCCATGTTTCAAATATCATCCTTTGATTTTTTTTATGGCTATTAAACTGCATAAATTCTTATTGTGTATTAAAATCTAGTGTTTAGTTTCTTGGAATCCTTTGAACCTTTATTTTCACACATTGTTGCAACTGTCCCCACTGCTGTATTTTCAGTCTATAAGCACTGCCATATAAAGTTTCCCTGATAGTTTTATTGAAATTATAAATTCATTTCCATGAAAGGTGGTCACTGAGGCTTGAGAGTTCTCTCAGGTCCTTTGGGGTTAAGAGTTCTTGCTGCTATTACAGAGGACCTGAGTTCTGTTCCCAGGCCCTATATCTGGTGACTCACAACAGCCTGTACTTTAGCTCCAGGGTGTCTAGAACCTTCTTTCTGCCTTCTGTGGGAGCACATACCCATGACATACATTCTCACAGATACACACATACATTTGAATAAAAGCTAACAAATCTTCAGAAAGTCATAATTTTAATGAAAGTCTTTGGAAGTAAGCATAAGATAAGCCTTCAGTTATTTCAGCATTTTTTGTCCTTTTTTTCATAGACATCTGATATATTATATGGTAAATTTATTACTAGGTTTGTATTTTATCTCTATTTATAAGCTTGAATTAGACTTTTCTTCAAATGTGTTTTCTATTTTTTTGGTCAACATTTCAGAAATTATTAGTGTTGAAATGTAATTTATAGTTTGGCATTTCAGAATTCCAATTGATTTATTATTATTATTATTATTATTATTATTATTATTATTAAAGTTTGAGATTGTCTAATGAGGTAGCGTAGGATGGTCTGGGACTCCATATCCTCCTGGTAAATCCTCCTTAATGCTTGGATTAGAGATAGCTGTGCAGGGCCACAGATTGTGAATGCTGGAGTACCAGGTAAGTGCATGGCCACAGCCAACTCTTTCCCTTTAGAAGAGCGCCACGATGTAATGAGGAAGAAGATGAATTACTCCTGGGTTTTAATGCATACACCTCCTCCTTGTTATCTTACTTAGACCTGTGGCTAGCATTGCTAAGACTATGTCCTTAGATTATTCTGACTGAAAGGGAAAGCTTCCATCACTACACTTTATCTTGCCATTATGACTTCACTACCTGAATTTTAATTTGCTTGGATATGTCACATCTGGTAACAATATTGTTTGAAAACTGGTTTTAATTCATTTGGCATTTTTTATTGTGTTTCCACATTATATAAACTTTAGATTTTTATGGCCCTGTTTGATTAGCTGTGCATTTTATCGAGAGAATTTATTCCATCAAGAAATTTCAATGCTAAACATTAAATGTAACCTTAAGATATTAGGCATGTTGGATATATAGAGGTCAGGAAAGAGATGGCAGTGAAAGAAAAGGCATATAAATCATGTCTGTGATACACAGACACAGATGCTAGATGAGAAATTACTGAATTTTATAAACTGATCCATTATTAATTTTAAGAGATGAGACGTCAAATTTTTTGACATTTTAAGTCCAGGATGAATTTCAAAAATAAGCTGGTATCTGTATCAATTACCCTTGACCCTGCTAAAACTAAAACTAATTGCACATTCTTTATTGACTTCCAAGACACATCTACAAATAGATGTCTGTAATCAGGCTTCTTGAGGCAGGCTTGGAAACTAATCTCAATGAGAATTCTTTCTGACAGACCCATACCTTTGGCTTTCAGGTCTGGGGTTTGAACTTGGTAATTCTGGCACAGAACTTTGCTTTCCTTCCAAGTCTCCTTCCTTCTATCATCCTAATAATTCACTCGACAATAAAATGGATCTCAAGCATGCAGACACTTCTTGGAACACATGTGGACTTTATCCAAAATTAAGATTTGATTAGTAAATAACCTTACCTACAATGGAGAGGATCACTACCACAAAATCAAAAATGTTCCATCCCACAGTGAAGTAGTAATGCCTGAGGGAGATCAGCTTCAGCACACACTCCCCAGTGAACAGGATAATGAAGACCACGTTAATCCAGTATAAGACATAATCCATGTACTCAGTTTGTCCCTCTTTTTCTACCATCATGGTGACCATGTTGAGGCATATAAGAACCATAATGGTGATATCAAAAGCTTGATTTGTCACTAAGTCAAATATACATCCTTGAAATTTGTTCTGCAAAAGAAACCAAAAGTGAGACAGGATGCTGAATAAAATTCTAACGTGGTATCTGCAATTTTAAAGATGTAAAGTTTCTGAGAGGAGTTGAAAGGGGGGAAAAGCATGATCAAATATATTGCATGAAAACTAAATAAATTTTATAAAAGAATAAAAATATGTTACAAATTTAGGACTCAAACATGGTTAGGAGAAAAAATATTGAATGTGTGTGTGTTTGTTTGTATTTACCCCTGGCCTTGGAATTGGTTTTTGTGGTTTCTTGGACCCCAGCTTTTTCATTGCATTATAGTATTTCTTCTGTTCTTCTGTCATGAAGATATCTTGACCTCCAAGGTAAAGAAATAAAAGAGAAATCCAATTAAAACCAGAACCAAAGTGTAGTTCTTTCTTCTCCTTCATAAAAAGGTTAAATATATAAATATAGAGATGATAATCCCTTTGCTAATTCCTAGGAGTTATATATAAGATGCCTAAAAAGGATTATCTATGTATAGACATGGACATACTATAATTCAAATATGCAGAGTATACAACATATACTTCTTTTGATATACTAATATGTCCTACTTTAGCCTGTTTGTTGATGTTTTATTTTCTATGCTATCTCTCTTACTAGAAAATATTTGTGCTAAGTAACACATAGATTAGGAAGATTTAAAATGTCTTGTACTCATTGGCAGACGTTTAGGACTCTAATCACAAGTAGGACTCTAAAATAACAACTAAGATAGCACTAATTTTCTATTAATTTATATTTTTCCCAATGACACTATTTCATTAATGGAGAAAAAAGTACAGACAATTCTAGAAGTGCTTGCGCAGTTCTTTATCTCTGTCAACATCCATGTCTATGTCAATCTTCATGTAAAAAAACTGGATTTTTAATAATCCCTCTTTGGTTTCAATATAAATATTTTATTGGATATCAACATTACACTTATAAAGTTCAGGTTCAAGGGAAGATATCAATGGTCAGTCTTGAGCAATCTGAAAAACTATCATAATTAAAAAAAAAAGAAATGCAGTCACCAAGACTAAACAGCAAAAACTGAGGTCAAAATCACATTTAAGTCTTTCTTCATCAGACAAGACGAAATATCAGAAAGGAAGGCTAGAAACTTTGGTTACTTCTTGATGTTTTGCTGACTTCTGAAGATTATCTACAATCTTCACAGGCTTATATGGACTCTGCTCTGGTTTTTGCTATTTCCATTTTAAACGCATAGCATAATGTAGAATAACGTATGTGTTATAGATTCATTTCTGAGAACTTGAAGCTCCAACTCCTTTACTTAACTTATGGTGTTTTGGAGTTGAGCACAACCTGGCTGTGCCTTCCATTTTGTTTTCCTGGTTTAAGTTATATTCAGCTCCATTTTGGGTTCATTTCTTACTGGTCATATGCCTAACAGTAGCCACATGTTCTTTTTCTTAGATTTTATTCACTCTTCCTAGTTGGCCCACAGTCCTTATGCCATTCATTTTGGTACTCATCTGATGGCAGAGAGTTCATGCTAGTGGTAAGAGCAGCCCTGGTCCTTAGTGTTCATTAGTAGTGACTGACTATCCTCGCACATCAGAAACTAAACAAAAGTTGGTAACAGCACATGGGAAATAAATTTAAAGCCTAAAATAATCTTTCAGACTTTGTTTTCCAGGGATGATATTCTGATTGCAGAGTATCATGATGGGTATGGTGAACATTAGAGGAGACTGTGCAACCCAGAGCCTTGAACCGTGTTTTATTACAGACTATGTAGGCCTTGTGCAGAATAGCCTCCTAGAGAAGTCAGATGGACATTCTAGTACTCAGGTTGTCCTATTTGAAGGTTCATTGAATGTCAAAGCATATCATTTAAGAATAGGTTCTTTGTTCAAATCTCATCTCTCTGTCCATATGTAACTTTCTATATTTCCTTAATGCATTATTATCATACTGTTATAGAGCAAATATACCATTTATTTGCTGAGAGGATCAACTGAAATCACACTTGCGAAACACTTAGTGTAAAATTAGGGCAGAAAAACACTTTATAAATGCTCTATATTAAGTTGAAATGTTTCAAATTCTGAATGTTTTGAGAATTGGCATGACACCCAAAATGGAGAATTCCATTCCTAACCCAATGGCCTGTGTTTTTTTGAAAAATGCAGGTACACTTCAAATATTATGACAAATTACCTTCATCTCATATCTATGAATCAGAAATGATTATCTTTTTGTGTAGGCTTTGGCCTCATACATCAATATCTTATTTTATATGTTAATATTTAAAAATACAAAAAAGTATGACATCTGAAACATTCGCAGCTCCAAAGTTTTGAGTGAGAGATGGTTTAGGGTAGTTGCATTCATCTTCCTCATAAGCATGTAGTTATTAAAAGGGTTGTTGTTACTTAGAATTTGCACATAGGTGCCCACATCCATAGTCAACATCTATTATCTTCCTAATTTTCCATTAACATGACCTATTCATAACTTACCTACTCATCTTCAGTTGTATACTTATGATTAATTATATAAATTTCAGTGTCATATAAATATATTAATGATAAAGACAGTACTAACAGAGATGATGTATTGTTGAAAAAACTGGTAAAATGTGAGTGTTTCTCTCATAGGGATTGGTAGAGCCATAAACCGTAATTAAAATATTTATATTTAAGAGAGTTAAGAGTCTACCTTGAATCCCAGATTACATATGGACTTTGAACCAAATAGACATCTTCCTGTACTCGTGGTAGTAAATTCTGTGTACTACATGCATGCCAATGCATGCATATATGTATTTATAGATGCTAACCTGAAACCTGGAATAATTTTCTCTAGTGACCCTACTCCTAATTCTCCAAACATCTCTTTTCCTGGAGATAGTACCCAAATCAATGTAAATCAGCTAACCATCAAGAAACCTAAGACAGATCCACAACAACCATGTGAGACACTCCTTGATAGAATGTCTCACTTGAATATGTTCCTTTTACCCATTGTTATAGTGTGTTCTTTTGGATATTCTAAGAGCAGCTCAGATGGCAGATTAAACAGGATCTGGACTAACCTGTGTTTCCCCAGTTACAGACAATTTACTAAAGCCCAGGTTCACAATCTGTGACTGAAAGAACTCCGGGGCTTGGTTTTTGGTGAAGCTACTCTCTAGGGTCAGACTGTAGATGTCTAGAGGCATCTTATGCAGACATAATGGAATTCTAAAAATGTCAGTGCTTTTATATTATTCCTTGCTGAAATACCCAATGACATATCAGCTCCCATTGAATAATATTTAATAAAGGTTTTCAAATCTGCTTTCCCAAAGCTACAAACATCATGTTTTTTTTTTTTTAAATTTCTATCTTCAAATCTAAACTTCATATTAATGGAGTGAGTTGCTGTTCATCCTGAATAGTTGCTTTGTTTATTAGGGTTAGACATTACACTCACATATTTCGGTCCTCCTTCATGAAGACAGTCTTTCCACTGACCTCCCAGTTGCTACATATTCTCTTTCCTACCTTCAAAAGGCAAGTCAAATACCACATACAACTACATCAGCTTCCTGACTGCTCATGTGCATTTTTGTAAAATTTTCTCATTGTGCTTTTTTACTAATTTATATGTGCAATGTAGCTGATAGAATAAAAGATTTGATTAAATATCTGACTGAAAGGAGATATATTACTTCTTCTACTTAGTCTGATATCTGATTTGGAGTAATTACTTGTTCTGTGTGCCTTCCCTCTTTTCTACTTTCCTAATTTTATTTGGTTATTTGTTTTCAGACCGGGACAAATACAGGGCCTTGTGCTTCCTAGCTAAGTGCTTTACATATGTTAAGTAACTCCATATCCTCTTTCCTAGGACATTGTAGCAACAAATAGGACTATAATGGTTGACTGTATGAGTTGAATTCTATTTCCTTCAAGTATATGTGGAAATTCTAATTCCTAGTACCCCAGAATGTGACATTGATTAAAGATACTGTTACTGCCTAGTATCTTTTAATTAAAAGGAGGTCCAAATGGAAAGGAGGAAACAATATAGAGGGAAAAAGAGAGTGTATATATATATATATATATATACATATATATATTAGATTTACATATACATATATTTACATTTACATATACATATATTAGATTTACCCCATCCCCACCCAAAAATGCAGCCAGGGCTGAAAGGGACTGGGGGATACAAGAATGGCTCCTCTCTTAGAGGCCTGGTAAAAAACATCACTCCTCCCACTCTTTGATATTGGACTTTAACTTCTAGATGTGTGGGGAATAAATTATTATTGTTTTAAGTCACATTCTTTGTTGTATTTTATTATGACAGTAAAAAGAAGCTAAAGCTGATATAAGAATTATTGAGCTCAAAAGCTAAGGAGAGTGATTGACGTGCACACTCAGCAGTTATTACTTTCATTAGTGACATTACTTCTTATGCTATAGTATAAGTGACCTGAGTTCAGCAGCCATACCATAAGTAACTGTCACCCAACTTCCATCATGAGACACACCACAGAACAATGATTATCGGGGAAAAAAAGAATACTTCTGAAATAAATAAATAAAACTGCTTTGAACAAAGTAGCTCACTGCTTTGAGTTGTAGTATATTTATTGTTCAATCCTTTATAGACAGAGAATTAATGTAATGTTTAAAACTATTATTATGTTTAATTATAAGTATATTTTAATAACTTTTAATACACATATAATAGTATAAAAATAAATAATATAAATAAATAAAACTATTACTATATTAAACTACACAACAAAATAATAAGATTATACATATATACAATTACATACTTGACCAATTATTTTGACAAATACATGTAAAATGATCCATTTATGTGAAGTTCATCCTTTCTTAGTGCAATGTAGGAAATACTTAAAATACTTATCTTCTTTTTCTGTTGGTTGAAATTATCTATGATGACACCAATGAACAAATTCAAAGTGAAGAATGAGCCAAAGATGATGAAGATGACAAAATAAATGTACATGTAGAGGCTGTATTCATATATCGGCTGTATATCTACCTGCGGAAAAAAATGAATAGCGTGTTGGCAGTAACATTGATTATTTCCAGTCATACATGGACTGGAAAAATTTAGTTTTCAGAAGCATACATATTCAGCGATAAGCACATTTGACAGATGCTTATATTATATACACATGGTCTTCAAATGATGTATAAAGGATCTTATCATAGGCAGTGATTGATCTCAGACTGAGAGAACAAGTCACCATGTGAATGACTGAAAATTCCCCGAAGTTACCAAATGAAATTGTAAAAGGGATCATACCAGAGTCATAGTAATTTTATTATGTTTCCATTAGTTATAAATATGCCTTTACTGGATTTCACAGGAACATAAACCAGCCTGTAATCTTTAAAGTTTATTGACAAAGATACTATTGCAAAGTGTTTCAAGACATAAAAACAGTAAAAACTATGAATAAAAATCACTTTACTTTTATTTGATCAACTTGTATTTTTTGCTCATTGGTTACCACTAGCCTATGCTAAGTGCTGGATTCACTTGGATCCTCACAATGAATGGTGAGGGAGACCCAGGATTATTTCTTTTTTTTTCTTTCTTTCTTTTTTTTTTTTTTTAGTAGACTGCTCAGAGTTGTTTGCAGGATATGCACAATGTAGCAGACCCAGAATTTATATTGGGTCGATCTCCAAACACTATATACCTAAGTATTTGAAGTCACTAAGAAGGCAGCTTTTCATTGTATTTGTTCATACTCAGGGTGCTAGAGAACTGAAGTTCAAATTCTAAAGCTAAACTAAAAATAAATAAATAAAATTTAAGACTTGGATTTTGGTTGATCAATACTTACATTAACAGAGTCAACTGCTGCATACATAATATCCATCCACCCCTTGAATGTTGCCTATAAATACATTTAGAAAAATTGAATGTAAAGTTCAGACTCTAAAGTTATCATGAACACAGTTTATCTATTTACTCTTCCAGTCTTACTAGCAGCATCAAATTAGTTTTGTTCAATTTAAAAACACCAAGTCAACATAAAAATTGCTATGATTTTTTTTTAAATCTGATTACCACATACATTTATTTCAGATGTAAAAACCATGTGAAAACTGATGTAATTTTTTTTAAAGGACGTACTCTTAAGTTTTTTTTTCCTGAATTTCTAAATTGTTACAATACTTGTGAATTTTACATATGAACTTCTCCTTTCTAAAAGTGGAAGGGCATTTTATCATTAGAGCAGGGAATAATTTGTCTCCATGTCTCAGGGATTCTCAATGCCTTTAAGAATATCTTCCCATTATCTTGTAAGATAAACACAGAATTCCCATAGTGATTACTTGGAAGGTAATTGTTGATGCAGTGATGGTGATTCAAATGAATATAAACTATCAATTGTGGATTAATAAATCTACAAATCAAGAAAGCTGTGCTCTTTAGCTATGCTTACAGGACACATGCTCTAAGAAAATATTAAATCTATTTGAAAAATCATATGGCATCTTAATTTCTAGTTAGTAGCACATTTACACAGTGTTTCACACTCCATTCTGTACCAAGTATTCATGAAGGGGGTCACTTACAACTTGAAGCAGTGACAGGTAACCAAGCCCAACGTTATCGAAGTTTACTTTCAGGTTTTTCCATCGCACATTTCCACTAACATTCATCAGGGCAAAACACTCAGAACGGTTTGCAACTTGAGATGTAGAAAATCGTGACCCATCTGTGGTGTTAACACACTCATAGAACTTGCCAGCAAACAGATTGACTCCCATGATGCTAAATATTAGCCAGAATATAAGACATACAAGAAGCACATTCATGATGGAAGGGATTGCTCCTATGAGTGCGTTGACCACTACCTGATACCCAAAAGAAAGACAAGAGTAGTTAGGATCAGTAGGAAATGTCAAACAGACACCAATGAAGAATTAAAGGTGTAAGTCCAACCAACCAACAAGTCTATATTGCACCACTGACATACAATGGTTAGTAGTGATCCTAGTAATACAAGGTGTGTCATAAGCCATGTGATGTTGTTGCCTTACCAGTTTAATGATTAAGACAGTAAAACTACTAGCATACACTGAGGAGTAGATAGCCAAGATGATATTGCGCTTCAAATAAATGAAAAAAACAACAAAAACCAACAACAACAAAAACTGAACAAACAACCCCCCAAAAAAACTTCTCCAAAACCCTGATCCTACTAAGACAAAGTCATAAATTTACAAACTTTTGAAAAGAGAGAAACACAAATACTTACAAAAAAAACCCTATAAATAAAGGATGTGTCTATTTACAGTCCCATGTTTCTGAAATCACCAGCTTTTGGAAACTCACTCTCCCCTATAGTAAACCTACTAGTTTGTATTTGATTAAGATAAGGATGGGAGTCTTTTAGTGGTTTGTACTGTTAAGATTGTGATGATTCTACAAAGTGAAGGTAATTTTGTTGAAGTTATCTTTCTAGCTTTAAAATTAGCTCTTCTGTAAGTGCTTGGCCAAATATAGGCGTGACGGCCCCAGTGGAAGCATGCTTAGGTGAAGCCTATGTTCTGCTTTCTTCATTACTGCCTTTCAGCCTTTCCTTTGTTATTGATCTAGCAATTTCACTGTTTCAAATTTCCTGAACTACACCTTCTAGCATAGGTCTCTCTCCCTGGTTTTCTTAATATTTCATTCTTCAAAAACCTGTCTTTCCTTTTATTCTTCAGCTCTAGTCCACATTTGAGTACAATTGTTAGATAATAGCTTAGCATTATCTATTAGATTGTTAGATAATAGCTTAGCATTCGCTTTTTCATAATTTTCAACTTATTTCAATAGGATCTCAAGACACTTCCAAATGGGGACACATGTGGGCTCTCTGATCCCCGATGAGACAGTCGGAATCGAGATAGGCTTCAGCTGTTTAGCCGGCATTGGTCCCATGGTCTCTACTGCTGGTGTAGCCCTCTTGTACATACAAATATTGGGCCTGATCCTGCTTCTATAGAAATTCCTTCACTGCAAAGTCAATGCAATGATGGTGACTCCTCAACAGAAACAATAAGAATGACTGTGGAGAGATTTCAGAGGTGCATGAGGCAATGGAAGGAAAAGCATCATGGTTGTTCTTCATGGCATATTTTATCAGATCATAAGTAGAGGTTATACCCCTAAAGAATAGGCAGAACATGGCTCCTCACTAGACTTATATCTCCATCCTCATTTCTTCAGTTCCCCCTTTTGTGTTTATCATTGACATACATTGTATCCAGTAGTCATTAGCCCCGAAGCTTTCCATACTCAACTCTTTCTATAACTTATAGCATCCACGTCTGGAGTGCCTAGTGACCTGTGGCTTTTTACTTTCTTGGAAAGTTATGGCTTCAATGTTAACACATTGTGAGATCTTAAACTGTCACCATTACACAAGTCCCTGTGGCATTTATGTAGCATTATATGCTAACTGTAGATGGTTCCATAGAATGCTGTTTCCTTGACCTGGACAATTTGCTGTCTGTTGGGACATGATAGACTATGTACTATTATACTCTTCATTTTTTCCCAGCACAACAAGGATATTAAAATGTGTCTTAGTAGAATGACAGGGAAGGAACAGAGCCTCAGGACTCTGAGGAAACTACACTCAAATGTCTCACATCTTCTGTTTCTTTATTCTCCCAAAGGGCCCCTGCCTCTTGAAGAAACACTTTCCTTTTCAGGGTAAACATAAACAAATATTTGGATCTTATACATATATGAAAATATTTTGAATCAGATAAACTTGTTCTATAAAAATGAGCAAAAATCACCACTACCACGAGAAAATAAAATCAAATTAAAAACAAACCCAAAAACCAACCCCCCAAATAAAACCCAAACCAAAAATAAAACAAAAAAGAAAAAAAAACCTGTAAATTCTAGACTTGTTTTTATCAGCAAAAGAAATAGTTGTCTAGGGACAGAAATGTTCTGTTTATGGAAATGTAATACACATTGCTCAAATTCATGGGCCAATCCACTATGAATATAATATTCAACTAATGATCAAAAAATTAACCTTAAAGTTAAAAATCCTAATATAATCTCTCTGCACAAAGTGAAATGGGGGTTTTGCATTCCTGTGTTGTTTGTGTTTTGCTTTGGAGTTCTTTTGAAATAGTTATCTCTCATACACTTAGCAATCATCTATTGTATGTATGAACTAGTAAAAGGTAAGCAAGCAGAGCTAATAATACAAAGAAAGAGCAGGTCATTCTCTGATGATTACAAGAGGATGATTAAGTCCAGAATCTATTTTTTGGCAGGACTTAGAGTAGCTACTGGAGTGTGGTGTGTGTGCGCGCGCGCGTGTGTGTGTGTGTGTGTGTGTGTGTGTGTGTGTGTGTGTGTGTGTGTATGTGTGTGTGTGTGTGTGTGTGTGTTCTGTGCATGCAAACTCACACACATGCCTGGGTATCAATGAGATCCAGGTTCTTATGAAGGCAGGGTATATACCCTATCACTGAGCTATCTTAGGCTTCAATTTTTCTGAGATTCGGTCTCATTATGTGGACTAGGGAAATCTCTAAATCATGACCTTCTTTTCTCAGGCTTGGAGGTAGCTGGAAACCCTAAGTTAGAAATCTTCATTTCTAAAAATAATCCCCAGACAATGCTGATAGTTTGCCAGTATTCATATATTTAAAATGAATGAGCCAGATGTGTCTCCATGTTAAAATGCTCAGAGACTGCAACTAGAAGATGGCAACTATAACATGATGATGGTTTCGGGTATGTGGTTAAAGGTAAAAGGATGTTAGGGTATGCCTTGTCATGGACAGACAGGCAAATTCAAATTCAATTTAATGGTAAGAGTTATTTGTATTGATGACTGCTGTAGTGAAGTTGGTGAGTTGGGGATCAGAACAGAAAAGAAAAGCACTCTAAACTGAGAGGTCAGTATAGGCTGAGGATCAGGCAGAAATCAGAGGAAGAAGAAATTCAAGATGAATAGCAACAAATGACTTGTGCTAAATGCAAGAACTATCGATATTGTCCTCTGGGTGTTCTGAAGAAGCTGCTGATTTAATACTGTCCTTAAAACCAGGTTGACTGTAGTTCCTGTTCACTTGACTTTGTTTCTATAGAATGACTCTGTTTGAGGCTATTATGAAGCATATGGCAAGGGAACTTAACTCCTGGGGCTTAGATTTCTTTAAGTGGAATTTTGGTATAATTCCACTGATTTTGAATCATTATTTTGAGTATGAAATTAGATACGGTGGCTAATATTACCTCAGCTTCTTATCATTTCTTACGTTTCCTACCTAGCTTTGCTCTGTAATCAAAAATCATTTGGACATTTGATGGGACACAGTATTGATGTGTATATGAAAAGTTGTATCAGGATGATCGGTGATCTCATCCTTCAATTCTAGTATATATTATCCAATCTCCATTTTGAAAAGAAGGGCCTTTTATTAGTTATTAAATATATGAATATTTTCTATCCATATTATATAAAGGAAGGATTACAGTGTCATCTATTACTTTGCTACTTAGTAGGTACTCTACAATTCTGTGTGTCCTTATTCTATATAAACATATCACATGTGTATGTATGTGTACATGTACATATACTGTGATAGTCCATAATAAGTGTACACTTGCTTTAGAATTATCTCAAACTACAATTTAAAAAATAAGAATTTTACATTATGGTGTTTGGTATTTTCTTACCCTCATTCCTTCAAATCTAGACAAAGCTCTTAGGGGTCTTAGGGCCCTCAGTGTCCGTAGAGATTTAATGGGGCCAAGGTCTGAGTAGCCAAGAGTGTTGGCTACTAAAGTAACTAGAGACACCTGCAAAAAATGGAAATTCTCAGTAAGAATTTTAATCAAGTGACAAAACACAATGAAAATTCAATCCTAAATTGCAGTAAGAGAAAGAAACAAGAATGTAATTTTCTTCTAGTCCGATCTCCCTATATAATAGGTAAGAAGGAAGTTTTTGGAAAAAAAATAGATGCATTGGAAGTTTAACCAAAAGATGAAATAATGGAAGGAAGACCACAATTAATAGAAACAGCATACACAACTTTTGTATTTCACAATTACTGGCTATCTAATTGTTTATTAAATCCCAACATTTAATAACAGCAACCAATAAATTGTCTATTAAAATGAAACTCATGGCATACCTGAGTGTGCTTCCAAAGCTTTAAATAACAGCCTGTTTAAATAGATCTACACATGATTATAGCCTGTACTTAGAAGTCATCTGAAGTGTCTGACTGAGATGGGAAAAAATTCAAAATAAGAGTGTTCACAGCTTTTGATTTGTCAATCTTTTCACAAAAGATCTGACTATAATAATTTAGGAGAGCAATTTTGAGTCATATTGAAAATACAGCGAGACTGGACGACTCACGGCTTAACTGTCACCCTAACGGTATAATAATTTCATCATGGTAGGCCTAGCAACCATGATGACGATGCTACAGGAATGTGCACTCCTTTTTTTATGGATCATCTCAAAAGAAAGAACACTTGCAGAAAGGAAATCAACATCCATTTTGGAACAGAACAGTGAGTTCTCAGTGAACAAAAATCTGTATCTCTAAGTGCTTTCCGCCTCTGAGTAATTTCCGTTTATTATTGACTGCAGCAGGTACTGTGTCTAACAACAGTATCTTCCACACAAGCTACTGTAATGTCAAAGAGACTCAGTACTTCTAGAAAAGAGTGGATTTGGGTACATTTCTACTGGGTGGTTTAGAGAATAAAACCTTCATTCCTTAGAAGTTCACTGCTGCTGCCTGAGACAGGCACACTGCTCTGTGGAATAGAGGTCCTTGTGTAGTCATTTCAGAATATCCCGTTAAATGGAGGATACATTTTAATAACCAATAGCTAGTAGGACTCGCTACTCTTCTCACTCCTAAAACAATTCAGTCATGCATGCCCCTCATTTCCCACATAAGAGAAAGGGTACGCTCTCTTTTTCATAGGAGAGATTCTAAAAATATTATATAAAATTTGCAGTCTTTAATGAAATAGTAGAATAGTCCTTCAAACTGATGCTGAATGTTCTGATAGTGACTATGTGATAATCTTGAGAAACGCGACACTCCACTCTCTAACAGAGAACATATGTGCAAATACCCACATGTGTATTGCTTCTTTTTAATTTTAAAAGTATTTCCTTTATTTTTTGAGATTATGATAATTAAATAATTTTCCCCTTCAATTTCCTCCCCACTAAGCCCTCTCATATTGACAAATCAGTCTGCCTCCATCATAGACTTGAAAGCCATCTTGTAATGAAGACGAGGTAGATTAATTCCTGTTTGTAATTAAAACTGTTTCTCAATGTTGGGCTATGCCCCATATGTAATTTTAACTACAAATAGTTCTATGCTCCCTGTTCCAGGAAGTGGCAGCCCTGCCTTTTGTTTCAAGAGGTTATTATGACATCTGTGGTTACGATTACCTTGTTATGAGCACCTGTAGCCATCTCTTTATTTCAGGAAATGGTTATAGTCTCTTTCGGTAACACCACCTCTTTGCCTACCAAATCCCCTATTTGGAAAAGCCTTACTCATGGTCTATAAAAGTCCTTATCTCACCATGTCCAACGATGATCTCTTGAACACTGCTTTTAGGGAGAGACAAGCTATGTACACATTTTTTTTAAAAGCTTGTTTCAATTAATTACTTGCTACAATTACTTTGACCATGATGATTTGGGTAAATAATCTTTTTTCTCAAATCTGCAGGTTTAACAATATACCCCTCTCCTCTCTTTTTCATGACTTGTTGTTACATATGTGTGTATGTGCATGTTTGCACATGAACACACATGCATATTCCTGAATGCATATATATTCTAGGAATGTTAGAGACTATACCAGAAATCTTTACCAACAGGACTGCCTAAACTTGTGAGCTGAACAAGCACAATAATAGATGTTCTAATGTGGCCCTCAACTTTACACAAGGAACTGCAGACAAGTAAGAATATAAGAAAGTTAGGGAGTAAGTAGTATATTTGCATATGAAATTGTCAAAAACTTAAAATAATAAGGAAGCAATGACACAAGTTCACCATCTCTTCCTCCTTTATTTTTTCTGTGATCAATATTGAACCTAGGTTCTCATACATGGAAGGCAGACACATTCTATAATCTAGTTCTGTACCTAGCCCCCAAATCATTTTTCCTACATTGGATAACATGTAAATTATTCTTATGCATTTTTCATCATGCAAGTCCTAAAATGTTCTCTGCATTTACTGAAGTAGTTAGTGGTGACTCCTGTGCTTTGCTGGCCATCTGGAGCAGGCAGTAGTTGAATGTTTGAGAGGAGACTCATTTTGGTTTTCTCCACCATTATGATTGAGGTAAATATTCTTTAGTCTTTCCTTCTCTCTAGCATAGAATTAGTCTTAATCCTGAGTTTTTTACCCAAGTTTTAACCACTATGTGACCCAACATGAATATATCTCCTTTATGTCAGTAATTAATGTGAAAATTAGCATCCTGTCTTTTAGAAATATTCATCTGCCCTTTCCTGTTTCTATCGCTCAAGGATCCTCTAGTCTTTCTTTCTTTTTCTTTCTTCCTCTCTTTCTTTCTTTCTTTCTCTCTTTCTTTTTTCTTTCTTCCTTACTCTCTCTCTCTCTCTCTCTCTCTCTCTCTTTCTCTCTCTCTCTCTCTCTGTTAACTGGAATGATATTTAAATCGTGTATTTTTAGGAAAATTATTTTTTGAATTATGTGTGAATATTTTACCAAAATGTATGCCTGTTCACCATGTGTGTGTACTGCCCACATAGGTCAGAAAGGGGCATTTGTAACAGGTGCTATAGAGTGCTGTGAGTCACTAAGAGGGTACTGGTTTCAACTTGGTCCTCTGGAAGAGAATTCAGAGCCTTAACCACCGAGCCATCTCTCCAGTGTCAAATCAGGTATATTTTTAAAACCAATTTTGTTTGATTTTTGGGAAACATATGCAAAGGTTACCAGTATTAGATAGAGTCGTATGGAAGAGAAGTTACAATGGTTGAAAGATTACTGCTCTATTCCTCACAGACAGATTTCTATGACTACGTTAATAGTCTTAAAAACATAAACTTCTAGCCTTAAAGTAAGATCTAGAAAAGCATTGGTGAAAACAGAACAACTTTATTCTAAAATACTTACATCAACAATTAAGAAGTCCAGCCAACACCAGGCATTAGTGAAATATGTTTTATACCCATATGCCACCCATTTTAGAAGCATTTCCAGAATGAAGATGTAGGTGAATATCTTGTCAGCATACTCCAGGATAATCTTAATGGTCTTTTTCTTTTCAATATATATATCTTCAAAGGCCTATGGAAACATTCCCATTTCAGTTTATGCGCAATGTTAAATTTATATTTCACTGGAGAAGAAGTTACAATTCTGGTGGGGACATCACATAAAATACTAGCGTGAAAACAACTTGGCTAGCATTCTTCTGGTTTGCAGCTCCTGCATAAAATTTACTTCTAACATCCTTCCATTGTTACCAGAGGCAGAGAGAAAGCAAAGGGTTGAAATTACATACAATCTTCTGAAAGCATCATAGTTTCTAAAACCTAAGGGTTGTTTTTTTTGTTTTGTTTTGTTTTTTAAATCACCTGCCTTTTCTTTTCTCTGTTCTCTCCTTTCAAATGGAAAGAGTCCTGATCCTTCCTGATCCTTCTCAGACTTTATTCCAGCCCGTCTTGCAAACCTTTGTAATCCTATACTCTAATTTACACCCACTCATAAGGTTAGGAAACTCTCTTGGCTCTTACTCCAGGCAAGTAGCGTTTACACTCTTTAAAAGCTTTTTTAAAAATTAGATATTTTCTTTATTTACATGTCATATGATATCTCCTTTCCCGGTTTCCTCTCTGAAAATACAATGAGATAAAAAACCCTGTTCCCTTCCCCCTCCCCGTGCTCAACAACCCACCCTTTCTTGTGACAAGGGTAAGGCAATCAGGGTACTCACAGCCAGAAGCTTTTCGGGAAATAAGTCAAAGATATTTATAGAGTTGAACTAATGGGGTATTTTAAATGGCCGCTGATCAAAATAGATCTGAAACTAGAGTTTTCTTTTTCATATGGAAGCACTAATCAACTTCGTGGAAGAAATGAGAGCTAAATAAGAGCTTTGGTGACTAACATATTTTCTAACAATGGTTATGGACTTGATTAGTTCTTACCCCCCACCCCACTGCAAAATCTGTGTCAACACTTTAAAAATTATCCTTAGCACATTTCTTTCAACTGTTGACAGGAATACTGAAGCAAAACCAGAATCTGGGTTAGAAAGAATGTGCATACCTGCTAAGGATGCATAAAACTTGTGGACATACTAAAAGAAAGCAGGGTGGAGGTGGGGACAGGGAAGGCGTCTAGCCCTTAAAACTTTGCTGTGCCTTTCTCCAGGTTCTAGAGAATATATGAAAACCATCCAGGCACAATCAGTAGCTCTGAAACATGGCAAGAAAGGAGTTTGGTGTCAAAGATGAAGTCTGCTCTTAGAATTGGGATACAGGTTCAGAAGGAGGAATATCAGGTCTTGGTGGTGAGATAAGAGGCTCTCCATGGCAGGCCTCATTGTGACTGGACCAGGCAGTGAACTCAGCTGCAGGGTCTCAGTCAGCAGGATGGACTTTGTGGGTGTAGAAGCATAAAGGCAAGGGAGGGGAGAGTTGGGACTTAGGTTTCATTATTCTTCATTTTAGGAATTGGTTTTCTTTTTTGTGTTTTCCTGTCTGGGTTAAAGAAGGGGTTTTGACGTTATAACATTAACATTTACTGTATTTGAGCTATGAGGAAACATTTTAAACTCAGGATTTAGTGTTCTTGTTTGTTAAGTGATGAAATTTGTATTTTCTCAGACTTTTTTTGAGATTTTTTTTTTTTTTTTTTGGTTTTTCGAGACAGGGTTTCTCTCTGTAGCCCCGGCTCTCCTGGAACTCACTCTGTAGACCAGGCTGGCCTCGAACTCGGAAATCCGCCTGCCTCTGCCTCCCAAGTGCTAGGATTAAAGGCGTGCGCCACCACTGCCTGGCTTTTTTTGAGAATTTAATGAGATAAATGAATATAGAAATTATAAAATATGGTAATTTTCTATATTATAGCTATTATTTGCATTTATTTTACAGACAGGATTGCCAAAATCTTCATTATCTTACTTGTGAAACTCCTTGAGCAAAAACCACCAACTAATTGTGAGTCTGTTTCCTTTCTTCATGGGATTATTTTAATTCATTTGAGAGGGCTTCTTCCAAAATGTCAGTATCCTTTTTGGATGTTTTGAGCAAAAGTTTATTTAAAACTTTAACCTTTTAAATATGTTCTTTAAGATAACTGGCCATATATGACTTAGAATAAGATAAAATTGAGAGACTTTATTAGTTATTAAGGGTATGAGCTATAAAAGATAGTATTAGGGTTCTGATTTCCTTTCTGAAGACATATTCTTTTTTTTTTTTTTTTTTTTTTTTTTTTTTTTTTTTGTCTTTTTGAGTCCCCCTGGCTGTCGTGGGACTCACACTGTAGATCAGGCTGGCCTCGAACTCAGAAATCCACCTGCCTCTGCCTCCCGAGTACTGGGATTAAAGGTGTGCGCCACCACCGCCCGGCCTGAAGACACATTCTATTTTTAATTTTTAAGAGACTAGACTTGTTAAGAAAGGCATTATTCTGTAGACTCTGACTGTTCTCATATAGTTTATCAAGAATACAGATTTCCCCAAAAATAGCACAGACAGAGAAATTACAAGTTTTTCTCCATGATAAATATACATTCAAAAACTATCAGTAAATTATTTTTAAATAGCATTCAAAATTATAGCAAAATATCATTCATCATGACCAAGTTGGCTTCATTCCACAGATGCAGGTTAGTTCAATTTATGTAAGTAGATAAATGTAATTCATCATATAAATCAACTCAGACATAAAGCACATGAATGCTTCAATAAACAAAGAAAAGATCTTTGAGAGAATCCCAAATCCTTTCACGGCAAAAGTCATGGAGGCTAGGGATGGATCCCTCAACATGATAAATACTATGCACTTTACAAACTGTTAGTCAGCATCAAACTAAAGATAGGAGAACTCAGGTTTCTCCTGCTAGAATCAGCAAGACCATAAACCACTCCTTTTTATTCCAGTACAATGCAGAGTTTGAAATACTATTGAGCAATATGGCAAAAGAAGGAAATAAAAGAGATGCAAAGAAAAGGCCAAAGAATATCTATTTGCAGATTATTTTCATTCTATTCTACTAACTAACCTTACAGACTCCACTACAAAACTCTCAAAGTTGATAACACTTCAAACAACATGGCAGAATACAAAATTAATACACAAAGATCAATAGCTTTGGGGCTGGAGAGATGACTCAGAGGTAAAGAACACAGTGCTTCTGCAGAAGACCTGAATTTGGCTCACAGTATTCACAGTGGGTGACTCACACTTGGTGACTACACTTCCGATGAATCAGATGGCCCTTCCTGGCACCTGTGGGTGGTTGTTGCACCCTCACATGAATGTGTATGCACATCCAACACAATGATTAAAAACTAAAATAAATCTTAAGTCAGTAGCCTTTCTATATACCAATGACAGTAATGGTGAGAAAGAAATCAGAACCATATTTATGATAGCCTAAGGATTAATTTTCAGCAAAGTTTGCCATACTTACCTTTCTTTTTGTGTGTGTAAAGATATTAATTCATGAGTCCAGTTATCAACTCACTTACCAGAGCTCCGCTACTGAGCAGGATCATGAGAACAATGAAGCTTTCAAACCAGCTGTGTTCGACTATCCTGTAGCAGGTCTTCCTGATGGTCCACCAAACTTTCCCTTTCCCGGAGTCCACATTAACTTGGCAGCAGGGAAATCTCCTCACACAACCTGGCAAGGAGGACATATGCAGAACACCTTGACACTCAGAGTAAAAGCTTAGAATACATCATTTAGGGACAACCTTCTCCCACATTACATTATTTCTTTTTTTTTCTCCTGATGCTGCAAGACCTTCTTTCATTGTCTAATTTCGATGGCATTCTTTTAGTATCTGTCAATTATTTTTTTTAACACAATATATTATCATCTGTAATTTTCTAATTTCTTCTACACCATTTAAATTATTTAATGAGGAAATGAATAAATGGAACAATGGTAACAACGAGGCAAATTAATTTTTAGGACTTTCTTCTCTGACAGAAAATATAACTGGACACACTTCTACTCCTGAATTTAAAACTTCTGAAGGAACTGGAAGGGTGGTTCAGCTGGTAGAGTGTTTGCCAAGCAGGGAGTTATGACTGGTCTCCAGAACTGCATACAATCACGTGGGAGTGGTAAACCTGCACCCCTGATATCCAAGCAGGAGAATCAGCTGTTCAGTGAGACCATTTGGGTTTGATGGAATAAATGTAAACACAACATAAAATGCTTTGAGCAACAGTATAGTATCCTCAATAATATTGGAAAAAATAAGTGTTAACATTAAGATAAAAAGGTAAACGCTATTAGGAAATGCAAATAAATGTATTGCAATCTGCTCTCAGTTTGAAAGATTTTAATTGGGACTCATATTTAAACTACCTTCCTATGAAAAACTAAGGGAAGCTTTACTTAAAATGTTTATGCTTATTCATTCATTTTTACATAAAGTATTTTAGTGTGTCTTTGTATGTAGCTTCATCTCCACAGAGAATTGGCTTTTGATTTTATTTAGGTTAAAGAGGCACAGATATTAATGAAATAAATGGATAAGGCAATTAAAATAACAGATATGTAGAGGTCATTTTGGAAGAACGGAAGAAGTCCACATAACCTGGTTTGTATACTAAAAAGAGTTCAAAAGAGGTTTCCTGAAGAGACAGAGCCTGAAACACATCAAAAAGATGTGTAGCAAAAAGAGTTTGGTTTCAGAAAAAGCCAGAGTTTGGAAGGAGATCCATTGCAAAATTACAATAAAGAAGATCATTTGTGAGAATTCCAACAGTTCTGAATTATGAAAACGATTTTATAGGCAATTTCACTAGATATCCTCAATAGTGTATGGTGCCGGTAAGTGGAAGAGGAACTCAAATCCATAGAACTTATAAGGTTCCAACACAATATCCTCCTCAAGGGGAAGGGGAAATGAAAGCAACAGCAGACTGGAGACATCCATCTTGTATCATCAGCAGGATTTAGCGACTTTGTGAAGGTCATAAAAATATGAGCTGCTTTGAGGGGTGGTGAGTTACAGATTATGATAAAACTTTTAAATGTTGGTATATGGTAAATGTTTAGGATCAGAATCTGAAGATCAGAGGGAAAATGAGAGGCAGAAATTATTAGGATAAGTATACCAGAGGTCAGGACCATTTCATGAGATCCCACAAACAAAATATTGAAGAATGGTTCACATTTAGAAGATTTTGTGACAATAACTCTATGGGATGGGGGACAAGATAAGTGGTGTGCTGGTACCACACTGGTTCATAAAAACTCCCTGGGAAACTTTCAGAAACTTTAAAAATGTTTTATTTAAAGTCACCATTATGAGAGATTAAGGAAACTAAAAGTAGAATTCAACATTTTCTTTCTAAGTAGTCAGAGTTAAGAGCCTATCCTTCCTAGTCATCATTCTCTAGCTCATACTTTTGAGGCTACAGTTTGGCTTTTTTTTGAGTGGTGTATCATATCATGCTACTTGACTCCTGTGTATTATATACTCAACAAGGTCACAGCCCTGGTGGGAACATGGCTGGCATAAACCTTTACACAATGAAACCCATCATAGGTAATTTGTGGGGACTAGTATGTGTGTGTGTGTGTGTGTGTGTGTGTGTGTGTGTGTGTGCAATAAAATGATGGAAAGAATGTTAATGAAATAGATAAACAGTAAGTCTATGTTGTGTTTATGAGCAGCAGAACCCATTGAGAAATGCTTTCTCCTTACTCAACCTCCATTATGTGGTTATTAAAAATTCCTCAAATCATTAATGTAGGAATAAAACTGTGTTTGTTTCAGTAACTAATATAAATGAAGACACTTACTGGCCCTCATGAATTGTATTTACTCATCAACTGTAATTACAGGCAGTTGGCAAAATTCTACAATAGTATTCTGGAAGGCAGTTGCATATGTAGATTGTGTGTGACAAGTTACATATAATAACATATGTAATAATTACATATAATTTTGCACATATTGATATCAGAAATTCTTATACTAAAATGCTGTGTGCAAGCATCCTTTTTTTCCCTCATGGACAAACTAGTTGCATTGATGTGGCGGGAGTGATAAGCAGTGTTCATAGAAAGTCAAGAGGCTGCGGTAAAGGAGAAGTGATGGAGAGGGAAACTGAAATATGAACACGAGGGGCCGGAAAGATCATCATTGCAAATTTTAAAAATTTATTAACATGTTCAAGTTGATCAAAAAAAAACCAGAATTACTTTTAAAAAGAGAATTGTTGGAGGACAAATGGACTTTAGTCAAGAATGTGCTATGTGAGGTGTAATGTTGCTCATTTTAAAATTGAAAGAGACATTTTTTTATGACTATGGAAAGGAAAACAAGCTGCATTGTAATTAGAAAAACAAGGAAAGTTTTGTCTGAGCCAAAGCCTCATAACCACTGCCCCTGGGGTGGATCATACCATGGAGAATTTCTCTCTTACTTAATGCAGGAGTGCTCAGTCACCTGCCTGCTGTTCATGCAAAAAAAAAAACCCAAATCCCCAGGGATTCCCAACCTAGCTGGTTAGCAAGGTTATCATACCTTCTCTGTAGAATGACTATTAATTAAATGTAAACACAACAATATCTCTAAACTGTCTAATGAGTCCCGGTGGGCCAGGTCTTTGTCTTTTGGGTGGGTTCATTAGTTTGCTTTTGTGATATATTACATAAAGTCCAGGTTAGATTTCATCATGTTAAAGCAATGATCACCAATATCAAGGAAACTATCTAAAGACAGGTCACCCTAGAACACTACATTATAATTAATATAATCAATATAAAACTGATTAGAAAAACAAACTTTTTAATACTATAAGTATTTACATGATCTAAAACAAATGTTTTGTTCATAATTTCTTCTCAAAAAAAAAAGAAAATAAAAAACCGAATGGAATTGTTTACTCTATTATTAAAGTGAGAATTGCTTATTAGTTATTATTCATTTATACAAAGAATTGATGAACTCAGAATATTTTAAAGAGAAGATAAATTGGCTCTGCCAACAAACTTAACTGAAAACCTGATTAAGAAAACAAAACAAAACTGAGGTTCCTTTTTAACTCAGATTCTGGTGATATAAATTTACTAATCAAATAATTCTAAAAAATACAATACAATAGAACCATAATTATGCCATACCCATAATTAATTTGTTTGTCATACTCATAATTAGTTCATTTCTAAGACATTAAAGACAATGGAGACCATCATGAGACCTATGGAAGGAATGGGAAGGCTTGAATTATAAAGCCATGATGAGAATTAAGGAAAGATGTAGCTAGTAGAAGAGAAAATGACTCAAAAGGAAGATAGATAGCAGTTGAAAAAACTCATTAGCAAGGCAACAGTAAAAAACAGAGAAGAATCAATAGCTTTATGGCAAAGGACAGAAAAAAATCACTCATATTGGTTGAAAGCACCACTCTTATTTAGCTTTATGTTTCTTTGTTTTTTCTGTTGACCTTCTCAATAGAATATTCCCAGTGGGTCAAATCTGCTCTGAACTGCCATTAGTTCTACCTTAGCTCTTATAGGTCCATCATGAATTTGTAAGAGATGATTTCCAGCGGAAGTTGGCATGTTCTCTATTTCCCTTTCTGGGAACACACACTTCTCAAAATTTCAGAGTCAGTAAGTTTCTGGTTTCTGAGTTTGTATTGTTCACTTCCTGTTTTCTCACCTCACTCCTGGTCATTAGCATGTCTTTCTAGTTTACCATAAAAGTAGTCAGAATTTCATAGTCTTACCATTCCCAACTCTATTACATTACACTAAGACCCTATTAACTCCTTCATCTGGATTTCCTCAGTAACCCCAAGAAAGCATCAAGATTCTGCCAGTTGTTGTCTACTGTCCTCTCTTGAGAAGCTGTAAGACTTCATAATTGTATTATTGTTATCTTTCAAAGCTCTTATATTCATTTTCTGTCAAACTTTTCAATATATAGTGATATCTAGATTTTCCTGAAATGTTAGGTATATTTCACCACAGAAAAGGGCTTCTGTTGACCCATCAAAAAATATTGAATCTTCATTTATTTTCATAGCCCATTTAATCTCACTCCAGTCTTGATCAAAGGCCTGCAGGAGCTATGTTGTTTACAGGATAAGTCCCTAGCCCTTTCTTAGCATTAACTTTTCTTTTTTGATTTATCTATATGTTGGTGTTTAGTTATATAAAGGGCATTTTTTTACCCGACTTTATTATATTGCAGTGCCAAGAAGTGGCAATGATATACAGCAGACATTTACTAAGTGTTTATTGATTGGATAAGTGGTTCAGAGGCTGAGCACATTAATTTCCCTATTTGTTACATCAAGCTTCATACCAAAACAGGTCCTGAGAGCAATGGAGAGCCTCTACTGAATATATGTATATATCTTCTCTTGGTCAACTTTCACTGATCCAAACTCAGTTGACTTGAAAATGTGATTCCATAACATTATTTTTATAATGGGTCTAAATTTAGATATTATTGATAGTTTCAGAATAAGTACAAAAGTATTCTCCATGATGTTTTGTCTCACAGTTACTGGGACTGTAGGCATCTTCTGCCTGTCTGACAGAATAAATGCATTAAGTATTATTTACTTAACCTTTCTTAAGAGAACTCCATGGCTTTGCTCACAGAACTGATTCCAATAAACACAAAATATAGATAGGTTGTAATCTCCTTTGTTTCTCATATAAAATAAATTTGATGTATATCTAAAGAAAATAAAAATATCATTGTAGTCTAGATATATTTATTTTCCAGTCATTTTTCTAATGTGTGACTGTCTTAGGAGCCTTCTTTAAAAAATTGTGGAGCCTGAAAGCACATCAGTGATTTCTAAAAGGAATTTTAGTGTAGGTAATCCAATGAACAGACTGTGAATCAGGGACATAGGTGTTGGCACCGTTCATGTAGGATTGCTAAAACACTTGAAACCATTTTAGAAATAGTGAAAAAAAAAAAAAAACAAGACAAGAATCATGCTAACTAATTCATAAGAATTATGCCCTTTCTCTAAATCCTTCATTGGGGACCGTGTACTCAGTTCAATGGATGGCTGTGAGCTTCTACATCTGTATTAGTCAGATACTGTTAGAGCCTCTCAGGAGATAGCTATATTCAGGCTGGCTTGTCCTTCCTTCAGTCTCTGCTCCATAGTTAATCTCTGCAACTCCTTTCATGGGTATTTGGTTCCCCCCTTTAAGAAGGAATGAAATGTCCACCTTTTGGTTTTCCTTCTTCTTGAGTTTCTTGTGGTTTGTGGGTTGTTCTTCCTGTATTCCAAACTTCTAGGCTAATAACCACTTATCCCCAATGAAGGATTAGAGAAAGAACCTATGGAGTTTGCTGCCCCTTAGGACGAAGAACAATATGAACTAACTAGTACAATCAGAACTCCCAGGGTTTCAACCACCAACCAAGGACTGCACATGGTGGGTCTGATTGTTCTGGCAGCATGTGTATAGTAGAGAATTGCAAATTTGATCATCAATAGGAGGAGAGGTCCTCGGCCCTGTGAAGGTTCTGTGCCCCAGTGTAGGGGAATGCCAGGGCAAATAAGTGGGAGAGGGTGGGGTGGCAGGCATGGGGAGGGGGGGAGGCAACAGGGATTTGTTTTTGTTTGTTTGTTTGTTTGTTTTTTGGAAGGGAAACTGGGAAAGGAGAAATTTACATGTTAATAAAGAAAATATCTAAAAAATATTATGTCATTTTAGAATTTCACAATTTACATGAAAGTTAATGCTACTTTGTTTTAAATAAAAAAAATTCAGGATTTAAACATATGCTCCCTCAGCCCGGCATGGCTGTCCTTTGAGAGGCTTTACCAGCATCTGACTGAGACAGAAGCAGATACTTAACACCCAACCATTGGACTGGAGTCGGGGACCCCTTTGGTTGAATTAAGGGAAGGATTGAAGAAACCGAAGGGGAGACCAACCCCATAGGAAGACCAGCAATCTCAATTAACCCAGACCTCAGGGAGCTCCCAGAGATTGAGCCACCAACCAGGAGCATACACAGGCTGAGAGGGCCCTGGCATATAAGTAGCAGTGGTCTGCCTAGTCTGGCGTCAGTGGGAGAAGGTGTGCTTAATCCTGGAGAGACTTGTGGCTCCAGGGAAGGGGGAGGCTTACTGGGAGTAGGGAGCGCCCCCTGGAGGCAATGGGGAAGAGGAATGGGATGAGAAACTGTGGGAGGGAGGCAATGACTGGAATGTAAATAAATAAAATCATTTAAATTAAAATAATATGCTCCCTCTCAGAGGCAACAATTAAAGGCGAGTTGACTAAAACTCATGTCTATGAGGATCAAAATTTGTGCCTTATATTATTAGACCACACTATTGCCTGGCCCTCAGTTTTTTATTTTACTTAGATGGCATAAGACTTAGATAGATAGTGCTGGACACTTTCCTAAAACACTATCAAATTTTTTAATTTGAGTGAAATCCCTGGAAGATTTCAAGAATACTTTGAAGTTTAGGGTGGCACAAAGTGAAAAGGGGTAAGAAAGTTTCTTTTTAGAAATAAATGGTTAACTTTAAGTAAATTATATTGCATGAAAAAAATCTATTTTCAGTACAAGAAAAAAAGGTAAACAGACAGCTTAAAAGTAGCAGGATTTTCAGATGATGTAAGAAAATTCTGGTTCTGATTTGATTGCTCAAAAAATCCCCAAATTTTATCATGCTGTAGAATCACCTCTGATTTGGGTCTACCCCGATTCTGTGAACTAGAGATGAAAATAGGTTAAGGCTTCACAGTAACTTACTGGTAGAAGCAGGGGGAGGGAGGATGTGATAGGGTGTTTCCAGGAGGGAGGAAACCGGTAAAGGGGATAACGTTTGAAATGTAAATAAAGAAAATATTCAATAAAAAGATTTAAAATTGGAAGAAGATACAGATATAGAAGGAGGGGAACACCAACTTTCACAGCTGAGTATGTTAAATTTTAAAACTTTATTATTAAAAACTTTGTGAATAAATAACACCATAAACCATCAAAATTAAGCGGACTCAAAGTCTGTACAACTCATCCTCTGTACAGGTAGAAGGGGTGTTCAGACGGGGAGCATGGAGCTTCTCATGAAATGTTATACTTTCAGTACTGAATGCATTTTATGTCCTATTCACCACCAACACCAAAGGGAAAATCACAGGAGAATTAAAACTAGGAAAGACATTACTTTTGCATCTTCTTTCCTGCATCCAGCCCTTCCCCACCACCTTATGCTTAACTCTTCTTGCTCTCTATATTAATGTTATACTGTCTCCACAGACTCACTTCTTTACATTTATCCACATATTATCAGCTAGATTCTATATATGCTAGAGAATAAGCAGTTCTTTTCTTGTCATTCTTCAGTTGGATAAGCTGACTTAATATTAAATTTAAAGGCTAATAATTTCTCTGCAAAATTTTAAACTTTAAAATTTTCTTTAGAGTTGAGTAGTATTCATACATGTGTGTGTGTGTGTGTGTGTGTGTGTGTGTGTGTGTGTGTGTGTTACACTTGGGATATTTCAAGCAATATTTGATAGCACCAGAAGGCTCTTGTTAAGCAGATTTATTTCTCAAGTGTGGGGCCTAGGGTACATATATTGATATGTATTGACATCCCAGATATTATCAAGGATAATAGTACAAAATGCTCATACAAGTCATAGCTATGGTTCAAACCTCTCTGGCTTTAAGAATGCTATTTCAGTATGGCATTATTTATGGGATTCACATAACATGGTCATTAGAAGAAACAGGAATAAATTTTATAACTCTCAGAGAGGTAGAGGAGAAACAGCAGTGGAATGCTATGTGTTCTATGAATGTAGGGTGGAGATGAATTTTGAGACACCTCAGTCAACCAGATCAAATTATTCATGAAGTCTTGATGAATCATTCTAATAGTTAAAAGAATGGAAATCCTGGCAACACATGTCCCATTACATTGTATCCCAGGGTCTTGGCTAGTTTTTATGTCAACTTGACACAAGCTAGATTCATCTAAAAGGAGAGAACATCAATTGAGAAAGTGCCTCTATAAGATCAAGCTGTCACCTGAGTTTTTTAATCCTAGCCATTCTGACTGGTATGAGGTGGAATCTCAGGGTTGTTTTGATTTGCATTTCCCTGATGACTAAGGATGTTGAACATTTCTTTAGGTGATTCTCAGCCATTCAGTATTCATTAGTTGAGAATTCTTTGTTTAGCTATGTACACCATTTTTAGTAGGGTTATTTGGTTTTCTGGAGTCTAACTTCTTGAGCTGAAGGGTTTGCAGCCCCTTAGGAGGAACAACAATATGAACTAAATAGTACCCTCAGAGCTCCCAGAGACTAAACCACCAACCAAAGAGTACACATGGTGGAACTCCAGCAGCATATGTAGCCTAGTCAGTCATCAATGGGAGGAGAGGCCCTTGGCCCTGTGAAGGTTCTATGCCCCAGTGTAGAGGAATGCCAGGGTCAGGAAGCGGGAAAGGGTGGGTTGGTGAGCAGGGTGAAGGAAAAGGGCCATTGGAAACTACTCTCAATAGATGTCAGACATACAGGGGCACTTAAATAGAGTACAGTACTTGGAAAGAATGGGAAACTCCCTTTTGGCAAATAGTTCCCAGATAACATGTACTAAGACAAAACCCAAAGCACTAGTGAATGAGAGAGCTTCAGTGTTCTCCCTTACCATCTGTAAAACAGGCTTCAGGCTCATCTGCATTTATGGGCTCAGCTTCTGCCTCCTCTTCTCCTGGAAGAGGGTTATCAACTGTGCTGCACTCTGAAGAACTTGATCGGTTCCGTCTCTAAAAAGAAATTCACCACCACCACCACACAGGTTATTTAGTGAATGTTAGTATGACATTCAAACTTCATTTAATGATCAGTCATGCAAAGTATCATGAAAGATGTTTAACAGTATGATGGCCATAAAAACATAGAACACATGTTGAGGTCAAGTTACCCTATGGTACAACCATAACTGATCTTTCTATCTATACATCCTGCAAAAAATAATTTATTTCACAATGGTAGCAATTAAACATTTGGACAAAGCTTTCAAGAGGAAACATTTTATGTTAACTTGTAGTTTGGGAAAATTATTGGCCACACTTACTATTATATTAAGTTTAATATCAACTTATGAGCAATTATTCTTTGGGGATAACTGACCTCTGGGAATGTACATGCAAGTATAAAGTTGCCAGTGCTGCATGACTAAAAGTACAGAGCTGATAGATTCGAGAAAAGATTTTAAGCAGTATGGATTTTAAAAATATATAATAATATCCAAATAGGTTCTATTTACTTTTACAACAGAATAGGTATCAGGATACTATAGATAGAAAGTTTTTAAACAAGACAAATATTAAACATACACTTGTATTGGAGTCCAAATGTTAAAGACCATACCAACACCACCCATTTTAACCTCAAATTTTACTGCATGAAAAAGAAGATCATAAAGTATTATTTTTCAAGGAAAAAAAGATGGCTACTTAAGGGGCATCACATGCAAGTGCTGAAACAAAACGTTAATGGAATTAAACATGGCAGGCTCACACATGAGAGCAATGAACTCGTCATGATCATTCTGCTGATCATAATGCCGACGAGTTCCTCTTGCAAACTTTATGATCAAGTAGTATGTCTGCAGGTATGCACACATACACAGAAGATTTTAGATACAGTACGTACAGTAACTGTAGAAAAACTCAGCCAAATACCTAATGTTGGTTTGTAGAGCGTAGAGCATCACACCAATCGAAGAGTTCATTTCTTATCCTCATTTGCTAAGCAATACATGAATATGGAAAACTACAACTTATCATAATAATGCTTCACTTATTAAGATTATAATTTAAGTTTGGGAGAATATTTTAAGCAAGTACAGGTGCTAAACTAAAAAAATACTCATTTTCAATGATTCTTTTGTCAATAAATTTGTATTACGAGCACAGGTTTAATCTAAAATATTAGCTTTTAAGATGGATTTTGCAGTTCTTTTTAAGAGTACTAAATTGAGTACTCAGGGTTGCACTAATCACACCTCACTCATTAATCAGGGCAGCATTGGAATGTTGTACAGATTGAATATTGGTTGTCCTTTTTAGAACCCACGGGAAGAATTAGAGACAGCTTATTTAATGAATTCCTCAGTAGATGTTATTATAACCAGGTGAAGGCTTTCATTATTAATATAAGTTATAAAGGGTATACAATTACAGTTTAAAGGTTGGTTGTTTTAAGTGGTTAAATTAATCTAAAATACCTTAAAGAAAGAGAAATATTAATTAGTGAAAGCATATTTTGAAGCATGATTTGGGGCTTACTGACATGTTGGGAGAGGGGAAAACAAGATCAGGATATATTATATAAAAGTAATTTCAACAAAAAGAGCATTAATAAAGAATTATCCTATGTTACACTGAACACCCTGTAGGAGGTCAGGCTTCAATATAAACACTGGTCTGTAAGTAGTTCTTCCTAGAAGACACTTAAAGTGGCTAATAGTTTATATAATGGTAATTCTACAAAACAAAACTTTCATACTATATATAATGTATTACAATTACCTGATGTTCTTAGTTTATTACTTCAAAGCTGCAGCGAATTGTCACTAAGGAACCAAAGACAAGACCATAAATTCTATGGAAAGGATACCAACCTTACACCTGTGAGAGGAATCCATGGCTTTCATTTGTATACAAATCAGTGGGAAGATTTATTGACAAGAATACAAATCACTTCCCTGTATTGAGTCAAAATATTAACAGTAGCATAGTCGGAACAGCTTCCCTTCAACTGGCAGCAACTTTTAAGTGAAACTATTCTCATTTGTATTTTGGCAGAATTTTGATGGGGTAGTGACAGCATAAGCAATTAGCTTACTGAGGTGTGGGCAAGGGGGAAACCATGATCAGAATGTGTTGTATGAGAAAAATAATTTCAATAAAATAGCATTAATAAAGATTTATCCCTTTACATTATTAGGAAGTAAAATGTAGGAAGAGTTTATACAGTGTCTCCTTCTATTCAAACCTCTTTGTAGAGATACTGATTTTTCTGCCAATTAAATTTAGTTTGACTCAGAAACAATAGCAGCACAGTGCTATTGTTCACTGGAATAAAAATTATCATCTCTGAAATGAATGATAATTAATTTATGTAAGTCAAATTGTTGTGGTCAATAGTTAAGTTTACAATGAGTGTATTATTTGTTCACACAGTAATTAATTATGTACTTTATATAAAATACATATATATGTACTATGTGTGGTCTAGAAATACAGAGTTTTTTCTAATCTAATCAGCTTTTGTAAACTTTAACACTTCATAGAGTCATATAAAAATACCTTTATGTGCAAAAGGTGATAGCTATAATGTGTTATCTTGAAGTAATATTCACTTAATGAGTACAGCAAACACCTCTAACCTTAAGCACTCAAATTTGTTTTATTTAGATATTTTTATTTATTTATATAATCTTATTTATATTTACTTGCCATATTTTCCATAATCTTATAATTATTTTATTTTGTATTATTTATCATTTAAAAATTTTCTTTGTAGTTAGATATGAAAAATGAATCAAATAATGGTACTAATTTAATATTAAGATATTTAATTTCATTTTAATATGAAATGAATGATATACTTCCTCCATCATTTATTTGTTTGCAACCAAAGATACCTTTTATTTATCAGATCAATGAAGAGAACATGGGATCAGTGTCTCCTCACTTACACTGAGACGAGAAGGTATGCCAGAGTTTGCCATCCTTTTTTGAAACTATGACTTTGATTGAAAGTGTATTTTAATTATATTTCTTTTATTTCTATGGAACTAGTGCAGGGTAAAAGAGTAAAGTTCAGAAGAAAGGATCAAAGGACAAGCTAAAGCATCCTTCATTTTTCAGCTCTTAAGGCTTTTCATGGCTGTCGTTTCTCAACTTTCTGCAGCCCTTAAGACTGGGGGTGAGCTGCAATATGCCTCCTATGCTATCGTGTTGAGTGAAATAATTTCTCTTTCTCACTGAAAGCTTAGAACTGTGAGTTTTCAGATCACTAAAGAAATTCTCAAATTGTTTTTTCCAAAGCTGCTGCTACAAGTTAAAAATACTGTAGACACGCCCAAACAATAGAAAGGTCAACAGAATCATCCTTCTGTCTAGATGTTCACATCCTTTTCACTAGCTTAGAACATTTTCAATATTTTGACAAATTGCAGTAAAATGTTGCTTTACTTTTTAATTATGAGCAACTAAATCTCCTGCACATTTACTAATAAGGGGTAAGGATGCACTTTTCTTTTATTATTTTCTTTTCTAATTTTCCTCAATTTTGCTATCAGAAAGCCTGGTTAGCATGCTAGGATCAGCCTTGTATTCAGTGTTAATGCTTAGCAGTAATAACTCACACAGTCAACATGGCATGTAGTTTTAGATATTAAAAAAATGAGGGCAACCTTAGCCATTGGGAAGAAAACATAAAGTACAGCAATGACTTTACTGAAACCTTAATTTCCTAAGCATCCTCTATCAAGGACTCTCCATACCCTCCATGTAAGTGATATAGTAACATGGTAAGACCTTGGCTCAAAACATGGAGAGGCAAAGGTAATGTTTGGAAACATAAGGAGTTTGAAGGCAGTATTTTGGTTGTTGTTTGTTTAAATCCTGTAGTATAATCTTAGAACTTTATTCTAACTAAAATGGAAGGGGCTTTCCCCAATAGGGTTTTCAATGTTTCTGTGTGCTATCATAGGGACTGATAGGAAATACTCCAAAAGCTTTTGGTAAACGTTATCATAACCAGCACCTGTTGAAAAATTCCAAGTCAGTTAGCAAGGATTTAAACAAAACAAACAGGAAGACGGAGTGTGTGTGTCCAAGTGTCGATTCAAAGCCCCAAGTTCATAAATTTAAAACAAATGAGAAAGAAAAAAATCTGTATAGTTTCATAATGCCATTGTCCCCTAAGTAGAGAACAGAAGGGGAAAAATCCAAAGAATGGAATAATTACAAGTTTTCTGAACATATGAATTTCTAATATTGAACACACAATGTACAATACAAAGTTTTCATGTGTGAACAATGTCTTCTATCCTTTGTACAGGCAGCTTCTATCAAAGCACCACATTCTAAATCACTCTTTACAATGGAAAGGCTCAGCTTATACTTTGTCAGAATTTTAAATCTTATGTGTGTCTGTGTTTGAGGATGTTGGTGCAGTGCTTACAGAAGCTAGAATAGGGCAGCGAATCCTTCAAATAGGAGTTACAGGCAGTTGTGGGTAACTTGACTTGGTTGCTAGGAACTGAATTGAGATCCAGCACTGAGTTCCTCTCCAAGCCCAGGAATATCATTTCTTGATATGTACTGCATCTTTTCTAATACTAGTTTGGCAAGAAATTTATGAATTCACAATATAATCATATATCTATACACCACATATAGTAATGTGTATATATTATGTACACATAAGTACATGTAACTACATTTAAGTGTACATCTAAAAATGGCTGTAACATTGTATGATTTACTCTAATTATATAAGGGATATTGTATATTGTATATTTTTATTCATGATTTATTTGGATATCTATTATATTGTGAAATAGTTTTAATCAAGATCATTAAGTTCAAACCACTAGCAACTAAAAAGGTAATATTCTTTTTTTAAAACTATTTACAATAACTTCATGTGCTCAGAACACTGAAACATCAGGGATTTTTTTGTTGTTGTTGTTTTTTATATTTTTCTTTTATCTTAGTGTCATTGTCCCTCGGGTGTGACTATTTCAGCATAACACTTTGCTTTCCTCATTGCACAATGGACAACAAATAGTACAAACATTTCAACAATGACAGAGAAAGTCAAACTATGAGCTGGATTATAAAATAAGGCAAGAGTCTTAGGGTGGCTTCCTTACTCAGTCCTTCAAAGATAATACTACAGTTAATAGATATTACTTGATATCAGAGAGTTTTGCCTATGTTTTAGAAATATTAGGTAAAGTAACCTACATTATGGTCCATAATCTTAGCACAAGTGTCTGCAGCATAGTGAAATAAAGCTGAATGCATAGGTCACTTATTCTCACTGAACACAAGGAGAGGGAACTCTGAGTAGAATCAGAAATCTACTCTCATCAGTGAGAGATATCACTTCTGGGATTAAATGATACATTTCAAATACACTTCTCATTGGTAGGCATAGCTTAATAACATTAACTTTATGGTATTTACTATGAGTATACATGTCTGAGTTCATGAATTGCTTATAAAAATAAAGTGCTATCATTGCTAAATCATTTCAAATTTATTCAAAATCTAGACCTGGTTGGGTACATTGGCTCTGCTCTTACTTTCTTAGATATGTATGAAAGCAGCCAATATTGAGCCTTAATTTTCTACTCTGTGAAATCAAAGCTGGAAATGAAACGATCCTCTCCTACTATGATTTTAATGTTTACATATAAAATATTCCTCCCACTAAACTTGGGTGAGATTAAATTGTTAAAGCAGAAAGTATTTTTTTATTTGAAATCTGACTTCAAAGTATTTTCTACCGTATCTTACTTTTATAATCCATCCAATAACATTCTATAGTTCATGCATTTGAAATCAGTTCAGAACATGAAAGCTATACCAAGAGAGTAATCAAGAAAGTCACAAAAAACCAATGGAATAACCCCAGGGACATGCTGTGAAGTTGATTCATCGATGGAACAATTATAGGTTTTTTCCTACTTTCTTGCAATGGGTCAGGCAGAGAGATTTTGTAGCCGAACAGCATGCAAGACACTGAGGAAAAATCATATATGTATGATGTTTTAAGTAACCTGTGTAAAAGTGGTCACATGTGTCTCTGCGTAGTTAAAGCACAGAGCTGTATCCCGGGGCGTTCCACTGTGGTTTTACCCCTGCAGAGGTGAGAGGGTTAAGTTCTGAAGCTGAGAAAAGCAGCAAGAGGAAGCAGTCAACTATGACTTAAAGTCTACAAGGTCTTTTACCTGCAAGTAGGAACTAAGTATTTGTCTGAAATACATGCTATGTACTTAATATTAGTGTTATATTTGGAACATATTAAAAACAAAATGTCATACAAGTAGACATAAAGAATAATTATCTAGTTTTAAAATTTCATTTTTTCAGCAAGTAAACATATACACTATTATGTACTAAGCAGTTTTCATATTTATCCTATAATAAAATCAATATTTTAAAAATATAAGCTGTGTGAGCTGGGTGAAAGTAACAGTATATAATTTGAAAAAATACTCAAAATAAACCTTTCTCAATTTACATTCAATTATCATGTTTAATTAAATTCAAAAGTTTAAACATTGCAGGAGGAAAGCTGCACTTCCAAATCTATCAAAGCATAAAGAATACAAAATTATTATTTAGATATTCCAGACCAATGTTTCATCGCCCAATAAAGATAGAACATTTTCTAAGATTTTGGATCCTATCTGCACGATAGAAATGATCCAAGTAGAATTCTCTAGAAGAGTGGTTGATTTTAGTGAGCTAACACACTAAAGGCTGGGTCAAAGAGCAGCTCCCCTCAATACAAACTAATAAATAAAGAAATTTGGCCAGTTGAGCGCTGCTGGTGAAGATTTTATTTTACAAAGTTCCATGCTAAGTGAAAATATAAGCTGCCCTATAGTGAAAGGATGAGGAAGAAAACCAAGCTAAGCCTTTGAGACAGGCTTAATAACAATGAAGAAATTCAAGTAAGTAGATATAAAACATTTAACTTTGGTGATTGTACACATTTAAGTAACAATTCATCAAATCAATATAATGAATGCATTTCATTGGCTTTTCTTCAGAGGTGACGGCTGTCAGACTTAAATACTGAGTAGGAAAATGAGTGGAGGGATAAGTGAGTGAAATTAGGTAAGAGATATGAAGGCGTGGTGGGTGGTCTGAGATTTCCTTCTGTGGTTCAGATGGCTAGTTAATTTACCTCTGTGTTTCAGAGTTGGGCTCAAGGGCCACCGCTTCCAGCCTTAAAATATATGTATCTTATTTTGAAGTCCCCCGATGGGATACATTAGGATCCTGTTCCAGAATGTGCTTAACCTACTTGTGTTGCAATGGTTTGCATATTTATCTCACTTGTGAATCACTAGATTAAAATTATTTCATTACTTTTATCAATTACTACTTAATATTTACCTTTAAAGTACATGAACATTTAGTGTCAACTTGGAAATCAAGTATTGAAAATGAATCAAAATATTTAAAGACTGTAATCTATGAAAGGAAACAATATACCTGTCTTAATGCTGGACACTATATAGAAAATAGGAATCAATACTCCTGTTGTATACGAATGGAAGAAATGGATGAAATAATTATAATTTGTTGCATAACGTTTAGGCAATTAAAATCAATAAAATACTTGTAGAGTAAAGGTTCCCCCAACACATTTTCTTTTTCCTTTATATTATATGGAAATATCTCAAAATTCAATACAATGTTAGACTCCCAATTAATCAGCAAATGCCAAATACCATTGAAACAGAATATCTGATCCTAAACTTCACTCTTGCTGGGAGTAACATAAGGTTGTTTTCATTTCTATTTACTGTCTCGCCTTTCTATGGCATATACAACTGTGGTATAGATTTAGCATCCAAACCAAAAAACCTCCAGAAACATCTACAAAAAACATAGTTTATTAGTCTTTTAGAGTCTCAGTTTTCTATATGTATGGACATCATATCTACTATGGTGAAGAGGAATATGTAGCAGAAGAACTACACTGTTTAATTTTCTTCCGCTCTCTGTCTCTGTCTCTGCCTCCTTCTCTCCATATACTTTTCAGGTTTTACAGATTACAGGACTCTTATTATGTATGGGTGCTGGAGTAGTATGCCACTTTTTGGTGAGTGGCTCATTGATTTTGCGGCAAAAGACTGAGGTCCTCTGTATAAAGTGCTGTGTCAGAAATGAGGGACCTTGTTCAGAATTATGCTCCCTCTCCTGGAAGACAGAGTGGAGTCTCCATACTGTTAAGAGTCTAGAACTGACCAGACCCCCTTGTTTTAAGTTGAGACTACTCTAAGAACTATGCTAGCACAAGAAATTCTGTAGGAGCAGGAGAAATGGCTGTTAGAAACGCAGCAGCTTAACATACCCTCTAATACTGTGGTATTTCACACATCATATAGCTGTTAAGTGTTTCCAGAGAATATTCTCCTTCAGATCTTTCCATAGCTATCTCTATATAATGTCTCCAATGATTTGCATAATAACCCATACATGATTCCAACCTTTTTGCAACTTTAGACTTGTATTTCCTGATATCTACCTCCCAGCTTCATTTGAATGTTGGGATGTCCCAAAGTATAGTCTATTCATTGCCTAATTCCAGAAATTTAGCTACCTTTTGTATATTTTAGTGCCATAATTATACATCCATTCTTCTAAGTTAAATGCATTTGTATGGAATGTATCTATTCATCCCCACCCTCATAAAACCATATTTAGTCACTCTGGTACATTAGGATGTATTTTTTATTTGGACTAGTCCTTGACAACATATAGTCTGGTTAAGATGAGGTTAAAACTGTTGGTGAAAGAATCCCCTTGGATGTTAGTAAGCAAGTTCAAATGGCTTTGGTTGACTTTCCTGTCTTATAAATTTCCTTGACAAGTAGGATTTTAGTCAGGCAATCAAAACTTCATAACTTTCCTTGTTATTAGGAGAAAACTTTGGTCACTGGGTTAATTTCCTCTTCCATATGAGACTAAACTCAGAGACATGCTACAAAAGTTACATTTATAGCATTGGGTTTTCAGCAAGCTGATATTAGTAAAATTTTTGTATTTCTTTTCTATGTGAAAGATTTTAAAATATATAAAGGAGTTTCTTCCTGATTTTGGTCATCAGGTAAGGTTTTTTTTAACTTAGTGATATACACTCCCAATATGTTTATTTAATCATTTATTCATTCAATAAATAATTATCATGGCATGTACATGGACTACACTGGATATATATATATATGTATATATATATATACACATATATATGTATATATGCATATGTAGGTGAATACTAAATTGCCCACTACTATATCATGTAACCTTTCTGATATATTGACTGTAAATTTATGAATGGCAAGTTTTAATAGGTTTAAACAAATTAATGATACTTGACAAATATAACCAATAATTTATAGTATGAAAATCAGAAAATTATAAAAACATCACAGAAAACCATTTCTAAATAATAATTAGTGATGCATTATGGTTATTATATTTGACAGAAGTTAAATATAGCACAGTACATACATTGATTTGCTTAGATACACATAGGCTGAGGTGGGAAGAGAAGCCACAAATGAATTTTAAAGTTTTTGTTCTGAACTCATAGTATCATTTACTCATAAAATTAAATTTAAATCTAAATAATAAATCAGGAGAGGAATAAGATCACGTAGGCCTAAAAATGAGACGATTTTCTGTCAACTAGTGCAGAGGTTAGAAAGGACTGAAGAGATTAGGTGTGAGGAGAACTTCGCACACAATCATGTAAGCTGTGATTTAGCTAACAATGACTTTATAGATGGGTATCAAATTCAAATTATGAAGATTTATTCAGGATTTTTGCCCATAGAAAGAAATCTCAAGCCAGGTCACACAGGTAGGAAGTATTTGTGGAGTAGAAGGAAAGTTACTGGTGTTAGGGATAGCATTGCAGGAAAGCAGGGGAAACACTGGAGGTCAAGGCTGTTGGGGTTTCTAGGGCAAAGCTTTTACATGGAGTGCACGCTTCCAGAGACTTGGGAAGCCATGTGTGAGTCTCTCATGGGAAGTACTTGGTAATGGGTGAACTGCAGTGAAATTAGCTTTAGTGCATGGAGTAGATGAAAAATGGGGGCAGAGGGACTAGTCAGAATTGTCAGGTAGTGACTGCAAAGGTAAGGGTGATGGAGATGACAAATGAATTTAACAGGCGAGAGGTGAAGTCTGTTTAATTGTAGCATTGGTGACAAGAAAGAGATGGATGGTGGGAAGATCCCATTGTCTATGCAGGGTTACATCAATTATTAAGAAACAGCAAGAAAACCTTATCTGAACAGTCAGCAAGGTGTTTGAAATGACACCCACCATATCTCCCTTAGCATGGCCAGTGTTAGACCCCAGATACCATGTGTCTCAAATGTTGGTTTATCTACAGGTTATCAGGGCAACAATATATGCAAAGTGACCTTACCTCTTTGCTGTAGTCGCTATCTGAGTCACTGCTAAGCTCTTCTGTGTTCATATTCTCCAAATCAGACTCCCCAGGTGCAATGGGCACTGTCACTGTGAGGCTGGGATTATGAATAAAGGACTGGTAATCGTTTTCATCCATAAAGCTTTTGTCTAGACTGCTGCCATAACCGCTGATCTTATCCTTTTCTTTGAGGAAATTGTGATCTTTGCTCATCTCTGCAAGGGTACGGTTTGAGATATAATTTTCTTTTTTGTTGTTGGGATCCGCTGTTCGTTTCGTGTCCTTGGAGCCCTTTGGCTTTTTGGAAAATGATTTTAGAATGAATTCACGCAGGGTCTGTTTTACATAATTGATTCCTCTTTTAATTCTGGCCACTGCAATCTGGAGATTGTTTGCATCAGTGTCTTCTTCAATTGCTGTAAGATTGTCAGAACTAAAGGAACTCAGTAATAAAGCCAGAAACAGGTTCAGGACCTAGATCAGGGTGGATGGGAGGGGGAAGAACAGGGACATGGGAAATACAAAGAAGCATACTTTTCAGAATTATATAGGTCATGATATAATGACAATGACAAAAAGACAAAGCACTTTTTCATGAACTGGTAAAAACAGGTCAGAGGGGGTCTCAGTACTCTCTCCATATATAGACAGAGGGACTTGGGCAGCAAAGGGCAAGCAATACTCATGATGAGTTGCCCTGAGGAGCAGAGACTCATCCTACACCATTGTCACCATGACATTGATCACTCTATTTTTGTTCTCTAATGGGAGCCAACCAAACTCCCTTTAAAGACTCTCAAAGGTTCTCTTAACTCACCTATAATCACTGCTCTACTTTCACAGAAAACAAAGACTACAACAAAACTAGATTTTTGTCATTGTGCTGAACATTCCAGTCATGATTTAAGCACATTGAAAATAAGTCATGCAAGACAATAAAACTGATTAGTTCCCTTTACTGTGTATCATTTAAGTCCTGGAAGAAGTGGCCAAGGAAGACAGGGAAATTTGTACCCTTGAAGCAAGGTCTTACATGAAAGAAAAGCCATTTATGTATTTCCTTTGTAAATTAAGTATCCAGGTTAATTTCAGGTGCTAAGATTTTCACAGAGGGCAAAAAACATATAAATTGTATGTATATTTAAATGTTTTACATGAGAGCCACAAACATAACTGAACTACAATTAAATATAGGTGTCTTCAATGCCCAACTTATCTTACTTCATTTTTCTATGTAGGCTGGGGATCTGGATGGAATTAAGGGAGGAAAAAGAGAAGGATATAGCTTAGATGAACTCTCTGCTTCCTGGCTGAAATCTTGTAATCTGCTAGGCTCTACCATGCCCTCTTTGCCATGATGCATTGAAACTGCTAAGATGAAAGCCAAATAAATCTTCCTTCCTTTAAATGCTACATCAGGTGTTTGTTACAGGGATGAGAAGTCAGACTAACATGGAATCATAGAAAACAATATTGGTAGTTGCTAAGGAGTCTTAGCAACTTTCAAATTGTTGTCCTTTTTAGTATTTTATTAAGGACATATGTTTTAATAGGAATACAGATGAAAAAATCCCAAAGATCTGTCTTAAATTAATAGTTTATTCACTAGATCCAAGTGATAAAATTCTTTCTAGTACTATGCTTATGGTACACCATTTCTTCAATAAGAATAGATACTGCGATTATATTTTGCTTTGAAAATGATGAGAACTGATATATCTCTATCTCTGTCTATCTGTCTGTCTGTCTGTCTATCTATCTATCTATCTATCTATCTATCTATCTATCTATCTATCTATCTATTTGTTTAATGGATATCAAAAGTGAAAACAAAGTCAATTTCATATAGCTTCTACTAAGATATTAGGAAGAAAAATAAGTACTTATGAAAACAATTGATTTACAAAGTCCAATTTGAAGACAGCAGTTTTCATCATTGTCTTACCACAGACTAGAATGGACTAAAATCAACTTCTAAAACTTGTGTTTTTAATGATTTCAGTAACTGGAAATAAACTGAGTTTTCTTCCGTGTGTGTGTGTGTGTGTGTGTGTGTGTGTGTGTGTGTGTGTGTGTGCTCACGTGAGTGTGTTTCTGTGTCTGTGTCCTCCTCTAGCACTTTCAGATTTCTGCTATTAGTCAGGGTCTCTTACCGAATCTGGATTGATGATAGACTGATAGCCAGCAAGCCAAAGTGATCTTCCTGTCTCTACCCCTACAATGTCAGTCTTAGAGGCACATAGGACCCTGCTTTTTAAGTGGCTTCTGGGAACTGAAATTGGGTTCTTTTCTTACATTGACTGCACTCTCATCTGCTTATCCATATCTCAAGCCCCATGAGGAAATTTGAAAACATTAGATCAATTTAAGCTTTAACATAAAGCTCCATATCAAAAATAGATTTGTATGCTTCTCCCATGTTAAACTTATATTGGCAGTAGTTCCTTGTTACTTAAGAGTTGACTATCAACTTTGTGAATTAAGCTTCATTTTTTTTTCAAGGTCTGATTACTTATTTGTTTATCTGACAGACTTGTTTTTAACTGAACTCATACTTAGAAGTAGAGGCTCTTAAAGAGGCCAGGACTGACTATGTCTCTTGGCAATCCATTTCTGCAATTTTACTTTGGCTTCCTTCATTATTTTGGTCAAAAGTTTAGCATAGTCTACAGCCTCTTCCTTGTTTCTCTTAGTGTATTTTTTTTCTGAAGAGCAATTATTGGTGTTGTGTTTCAGGTCACATGAAGCAACAAGGCACTGAATCTTGTATGCTCTTGTTCTCTTTGTTTAGGGGCTTTCTAACAATATATTGATGGCCTTTTTTTTTTGAGAGAGAGAAAGAAATGGGTGGGGAAGGAGAGACAGACGGAGATTAAAAAGCTTTTAATTCTGCTAGCTCACTTGTGATCTAATCATAGTATCTATTAGTCCAGGCATATGTTGCTCCCCTCTCTCTCTCTCTCTCT
>NW_022196897.1:53299485-53356134 GCF_008632895.1 Mastomys coucha
CTCCTCCTCTCCCTCCTCCTCCTCCTCCTCTTCATCCTCCTCCTCCTCCTAACAATAACCAAGTTGAGAACACTCAGATATTCATTCACAATGTATCTGGGAACAGGCTTGCAGTTTCTCTCTCCAGTTCTCCTTGGTCTGTAAAATACAATGCTCCTTACTCAATGGTAGGTACACTCTGCCATAGGTCAGGCCACCTGACTTCATGGGAAGGCCTTGTTTGTCCTCACCATTGATTTGGACTCTGGAACCCCTCCACTCTTGACCTGGAGTATGCACAGATACTTCTGTGTCCATATACTTCTTATAGAAAGTATGAAGTCTGCATTCATCGTCCACTTCAATGAGTTTCTGATAGCTGGTGTCTGGGAAGAAGGCACCAGGAAGAAGAGCCAAACTTCTGTTCTTGTTTACTAAGTTAGATCAATACTTTGTGACTGATATGGAGTTATTCATAGCGAGTTCCATATAGACTTAATGCTTACTTATGGTCTAATATAAATCTATTTTTCTTCTCAAAGGAAAACATTCCTCTCAGATTTGTTCTCATGTCCAAATATTAAATTGTGTTTCTTCAAAGACTTGCCTCAAAGCTTTCCAAGAACTTTGAACTCCTAGAACTTTTCATTCTTTACTACAAGAACATTTTCTTTAATATCACTAACTATATTCATCACTTCTTGCTTGCCTGATAATTTTTCTACATCATTTTTCTTGGTCCTAACACACCACTAGCATATAGAAAACAAGGACTACATCACTTCATTTGTATGCTTTAACTTACGAAATTTTGACATAAAATCAAGAAGATAAATGATGTTTGTTAGTTTTGTGAGTATAAGGACCTGTAACCAGTGTTCTCACTTGCCTTTCTCCATTAGTTTGTTTTTTTTTTTAAAGATTTATTCGTGCAAGTACACTGTAATTGTCTTTAGATGCACCAAAAGAGGGCATCAGATCTCATTACGGGTGGTTGTGAGCCACCATGTGGTTGTTGGGATTTGAACTCAGGACCTTCGGAAGAGCAGTCAGCACTCTTAACAGCTGAGCCATCTCTCCAGCCCCTGTTCCATTAGTTTTTGATCATTAATTCAACCATGAAACTATGGTTTCATATCTGATGACAGGTCATGTTTTAAGAGGTTTGAAAACCACATATTTAATTCATACGACAAACTCTAGGAGGTAATTTTGAAAAATGTAAGTACAGGTTTTCTGGCCAAGGAGATTAAAGATATTATTTTGTTTTTAAAATGAAGGGAGGTCTGGTGGGATGGGGGTGGGAGTGGGGACATCCTCTTGCAGATGGGGGAGGAGGAATGGGATGATGAAGAGTTAGAGGACTGACCAGGAGGGGGATAACAATTAGACTGTAAAAAAAGATTAAATAATAATAATAATAATAATAAAGAAAAAGAAAGAAAAAATAAAATAAAGTTAATTTTAAAATTAAAACAATATTGTCAGGAAATAATTGTAATAGAAATGTAAATATATGAATATCTCTTACTTACCACAAGGTTCCCAATCACCATGACCATCATGTAAACAATAAGGCACATGGTCTGGCCCGCGACCTCCATGCAGTCCCACATGGTCTCTATCCACTCCCCACACAGCACACGGAACACGATCAGGAAGGAGTGGAAGAAGTCGTGCATGTGCCAGCGCGGCAGCTTGCAGTCCTCATTGATTTTGCAGACACACTCCTTGTAGCTCTTTCCAAACAGCTGCATGCCGACCACGGCAAAAATGAAGACGATGATGGCCAACACCAGGGTCAGGTTGCCCAGTGCGCCCACCGAGTTGCCGATGATCTTAATGAGCATATTCAGTGTGGGCCAGGATTTTGCCAACTTGAACACTCGCAGCTACAAACAAAGTGTACAATTAGTCATGGGAGTTTTCAGTATTTCCACTCTTGATGTTTGTTTTAAGTTTGCAGTATACCTCACATTGTGTTACTATTGTGTAGCTAAAAACAGTATTTTGTTTTTGTTGGTCTTTCAATATTGCTGTTGCTTTTATAATTGCCATAATAATGGCAATACCTATTTTAAAGAAAATGTGTAGATTTAGTTGAGAATTCTGATTGCAACTTATTTGTATGCTTGGTAGGCTTTTAAATTGGTAGCTAAACCTTAATTTTACTTTCTAATACTTTTAATATTTTTAGAGTTCACAGTTATTTGGAGGACAATGATTTAAGCTTTAATCATTAAGCCTATTAAGCTATGGGCATATTATGCATAAAGTTCTAAAATTATAATCTTGCTGTGAAATACATCATTATATATTAGATTAAAAATGTATATTAGAATACACCTTAAAAGAGAATTGGGCATGTTCAAGTTCCTAATTAACCATGTGGTTATAACACTTTAAGTGCATTTCTAAATGAAAGGACTTTATATACTAAATATAAGACTTGTTATCGCCTTCAATTCAACTTCTAAAAGCTTTAAATAATAATACTATAGAGTAAGAAAAGAAACCCCAAATAAACCAGATACACCTTCACTATAAGAATAGAATGGTATCTTTAGCTACTATTTACCAATCTGAATGACCGCAGAACTGACAATCCTTCCACATCTGCTAGGAAAAGCTCTACCAAACTCAACGTCACAATCAGGCTGTCAAAAATATTCCACCCTACTTGGAAATATTCATAGGGATCCATGGCTATTAACTTCAGTACCATTTCAGCTGCGAAGATGCCCGTAAAGACCTAAATGAAACACAACATTTTTCTGTTAATGAAAGTACTAGAATCAACTTGATGATGACAATGTCTATCAAGTTGATAATGGCTATGCTCCACAAAGTGTGCTATATAGACTTCTAAAATGGCTACTGTCTCATTTCTCCCAATGATCAAGGCATAGATTTCTTACAGTTTTCAAATAAGCATCAAAAACCTAAAAAGCTCTAGTTATCCTGTCAGTCTGCCGCATCAGAGACAATGTTTGAAAGGCTCTTATTAGAATTCCCAAGACATAAGCCTTTAACAATTGAGCAATCATTCTTTCTTAATACATCTCTCCCCTTTCTCTCTTCCTCTCTTTCTTTTCTTTCTCTCTCCCTTTTATCTTTCATTTTCTTATCTATTTATCTGTCATCATCTATCTGATCATCGATTATCATCTATTTTATCATCTGCCATCCATTATTTATCTAGTATTATGTATCTATCATGTTAATCATCTATATCTACTTTATCACTTTTCTATTAATTATCTACATATCACTTATCCAATTTTCTACCTAGACATCTATCATTTATCCACCTACCACCTATCTAATCATCTATGTATCTTTCTACTATATATCTATTTAATCATCTATTATCTACTTATCTATCATATATTTACTCAGATACTGAAATTTTGACCAATGTCCCTTTCTATTCTTTCTACTCAGGGAGTAATAAAGAGCATTATAACTCAACTTTTGGAGATTTAAAGGCACAGAAAAAAAAGGACTTAACTGTCATGGGGCAGTTAAAGTTACATATCTAAAGCATTCATTTATATAAAGTATATTAAGAAACATAATTCATGGCACAGGAATCAAAGGACTCAAATATGTCACAAAAAATCTGCCACTTCTTGTGGCACACTTTGCCTCAAAGAATTTAGCTGATCAACCATGGTTCAGAAAGGATGAGAGCATCAAAAAAAGAACAAAAACAAATACGGAAAACATCACCAGGGAGCTCTCCACTCTGGGGTCGTGGTGGTATATGGGAGGCAAGGTGGGGCTCCTGAGTTTATGTGCTGAGTTTATGTACACTCAGAAAAAAGGTACTGATTTGCATGATCTAGGCTTCCATCTGTAAATAGAAAGCACATAGTTTTGTATTTTGCCAAAGAGAAAGAAGTAAAAATTCTAATGCAGAAATCTCTGGATATTTGCTCAAGGTCATAACTGATAGGAGACTAAATCTGGGCTCAAACCAGAATCTTTAAGATTATAAATGACTGTACAACTCACCACCACTGTTTCAGAATAATACACCTATAGTGTTTCTAAAAAAATACAAACCACAAGCCATAAGAAACTCAAATAGAAGGAAGCCCAAAGTGAGGATATTTCGTTCTTTCTTAAAAGGAGGGACAAAATACCCATGGAAGGAGTTGTAAAGGCTAACTATGGAGCAGAGACTACAGGAAGGACAATTCAGAGACTGCTCCAACTGGGAATCCTTCCCATATTCAATCATCAAATCCAGACACTGTTGTGGATGTCAACAAGTGCTGGATGACAGGAGCCTGATATAGCTGTCTCCTGAGAGGCTCTGATAGTACCCGACTAATGCAGAAGTAGAGGCTCACAGCCATCCATTAGACTGAGTACAGGGTCCCCAATGAAGGAGCTAGAGAAAAGACCCAAGGAACTGAAGGGTTTGCAGCCCCTTAGCACGAACAACAATATGAACTAACTAGTACCCTCAGAGCTCCCAGGGACTAAAACTTCAACCAAAGAGTACATATGGGGGGGACTAATGGCTCTAGCAGCATATGTATAGCAGAGGATGGCCAAGTTGGTCATCAATGGGAGGAGAGGACCTTGGCCCTGTGAAGGTTCTATGCCCCAGTGTAGGGGAATGCCAGGGCCAGGAAGCAGGAGAGGGTGGGGTCGTGAGCAGGGGGAGGGGGAGGGAACAGGGGATTGTTTTTTGGTTTTGGTTATTTTATTTTATTTTTTTTCTTATTTTGTATTCTGTTTCTTTTCTCTTTTGGAGGGGAACCTGGGGAAGGAGATATTGTAAATAAAGAAAACATCTAATAAAAAGAAAAGATAAAAAATAGATTATGTGGAGTTTGTATTCATTCAGGAACTACAATGTAATTATAAAATGTAGTTTTAAAAACATCCAAAATTTTAAAATGCTGACATATTCTTTGTCAGTTAAAATCCATTGTAATCCCTGAAATAATAACACACATGAAAGTAGTACTGCTATTTATGGAAATCAACCCTACTGGAAAGTACCTTAAGAGAGTATATAACTTAACTAACTCACATGGTAAATTCTATGCCTGCATAGTTAGCTATATAGACTTACAGATTTAAAAACCAGAAGGAGGTGGCAAGGTGGCACCCAATAGGATAAAGTTGTGAGGACACAGCTCACCCTAGAGAACTCACCAGGTTCCCCACTGTAAGTACATTTTTGAATTCATCAGTCATTGGATGGTGCTCCATAGCCATAAATAAGGTGTTTAAAACTATGCAAATGGTAATTGCAAGATCTACAAAAGGATCCATTACAATAAAATAGATGAGCTTTTTGAATTTTATCCAATATGGAGAGCAATTCCAGATTAAAAATGTGTGAGCAAATCTGTACCACCATGGTGGACATTTTTGTCTAGATTCTTCAAGTTCTGGAAAAAAACAACAGCAAACATGAAATCATTCACTGCTATAGTTTATCCATTACCAAGTAGAAATCAGCAACAGAATCTAATATTCAAACAAACAATGTGGTTTAAGTTTTAAATAAAAGCACTCTTTCTTTGAAAGCTTAGCAGATTATGTAAAATTCTTGTACCACGTATTTATTGGTGAGATGAAGCAGAGAAAGGCAGTGACATCAATGACCAAATGCAGACACATGGGGACCTCTCAGATAATATACACTAGCATGGGGATAAGGACAAGGCTCAGATGGTCCATGTCATGAAGACCTGATTGCTGATCCCCAGAATGCAGGTAAAAAGCCAAGCACTATGGGTCATGCTTGTAACCCTAACACTGGGAGATGGAGACAGGAGAATTGTTAGGATTGATAGTAGGATAGTCCGGTTGAGTCAATGAGAGATCTTATACCCAAAAGTACAGGGGCCAATAGAGGAAAACCTTCATTGTCAATCCACAAGTGCACAGGTACACATATGCACACACCCCCCTCAACATGAGGTTATCATTGCTATTGATAAAACTATTTTTGTGTGAAAGTAATGTTCATGTATTAAAATTTTTACTTTTTTTTTTTTTTTTTTTTTTTTTTTTTTTTTTTTTTTTTTTTTTTTTTTTGGTTTTTTTTCGAGACAAGGTTTCTCTGTATAGCCCTGGCTGTCCTGGAACTCACTCTGGAGACCAGGCTGGCCTCGAACTCAGAAATCCGCCTGCCTCTGCCTCCCAAGCGCTGGGATTAAAGGCGTGCGCCACCACCGCCCAGCATTTAAAATTTTTACTTTTATAATGCACGCATACTACACTTACGTATACATAAATTTTGGTGATGTTTATTACTTAAAACAACTTTCGTATTTGAATGAGCACCTGCTTTTCTAGCATTTAATGCAATACAATAGCATATAAACTAACTTGCTTGTGAGATTTTAACTCCTCATCAGTAAAAAAATCAACATTTCTTTTTAGTGGTTCATTTTCATCTTTAATATTCTTTGAGTTATCCTTAATGTTTTCACACATCTGTTGAAAGTTGTCCAGAGTTTATATTGATTTAACAGTACATAAGATAAAATTACTATCACATACCTTCTACAGTATTGGTTAGAATACTCGCTCTGCTCATAGCTCTTTGCCTGAGATGTGGGTCATTCAGCATGTCCTCAGACAAAAAGTAAGAACTAGAGAGTCTTTTTTTGCGCATCTGATTAGTTGTTCCCTAGAGGAAAAAAAAAAAAGGCAACCAATTCCAATCTTAAGAATGAAACTCTAATATAGCATAGGTAAGAATAAAGTCGTGGTTAGGTAGCTGTAATAAATAAATGAAAATAGAGATTGGTTGCTAGATTTATATGGTGATGCTACTTTCTAGTTGTGTTCAAGAGAGACACGTGTTCATCATGAGTAAACCCATATAAGAAAACGTCTTGCCTCATACACTTGTTTCTGGTTAAGAAACAAAGCAGCTGTTTTTCTCATTATAGCACTACTGTGATCTCTCTGCATATACAACATAATCCAACATTTGCCAAGGGAAAGCCACACATGAAAACAACCAGACAAGAGGTGCAGAGGTGTGTGTAGAAAGGGTAGAATCCCATACTCTGATTTTTGTAATTATTATTCCCAATATTGTTTAACATGATACCAGCAGTAATGAAAACCACTTTAGGAATCTTTTTTCCTTAGGGCTGAAAGAATACTTTATGACATGAGGGTAGATAGTGCTGAGTGACTCAGTTTGAAAAAGGTGTTTACGACCAACGGCAACAGTTGCAGCATGGAGAGGCTGTCTTCGTCTCGAAGAAGTGACCATGGTGCAACTCTAAAAGTCAGACATGCAGGAATATGAACAGAGGCATGGCAGGCATATTTGTCTTTAAGTGAAAATGCTTGGTTTCCAAGCACACCAGCAAACTTAAATATTTTAAAAAGACTACACTGGTCTTTTAAAGTCTACACTCCCATACATATAATATACATAAACAATTATACAACTTTACAGCTGTCATGCACTAGTATGTATGTACCATGGGATAGGAAGTAGGTTCTTTACCATATGACCATGAATAAATAATTGTAAGGTTGCAAAGTTGTATATAGTCATGTATGTATACATATCAACATATAGACCTGTATACATACAACACATTTGTATACATGTGTATGGGCATGTGATGTGTTTTCTCTGCTCTAATTGACTTTTCTCTCCCAAATCAAAAGGAATTTGACTATACAAATCCTTTTCCATATGGGCATGTGCACAGTGTACAGATTTTATTGTCGTACAAGACATACGTGTACCTATAAAGTGTGGACTATCCCTGGCCTCTATAATAATCACATTTGTAATTCTTCAGCTTTTATAATTTTAGCTTTTTACTTTTTGTGGTTTTGAGTTTTTTTCCCCATCTCTGTTAAAAAGCAAACTCTTAAATAAAATACTAGTCAACAAATGGGAACTCAGCTTCAAATATGACATAAGTTGCATAATAACATTTTATAGATTAAAAATACCATTGGAAGACAAAGCCTGAGTGCCATTTCATAGAATGATAACATGCTACTTCCAAAGAAATGCAGCTTAACAGAACGGCATAAATTGTGTCATGCAAGCAGACAGGTTGCAAGTTACCCCAGAGCACATGCATTTTTTTTTTCAAACTGAAATGTGTGTGTGGCCATAACTTTGATTTTAATTCTCACTTGAAATATTACACAGTTTGCTACTACAAACATATAGATGTGTAATGTGTGATGGAAACTTGCTGGGTTAATGGCAGCCCTTGCTGATATTCGGTAATGCAGAATAACATAATAAGTGGGTGAGACATGTATCCAGAAAACTCCAGAGTGGTTTTCAGGCTTAATGTGACATTATCTAAGCTTTCAGTGATTCTGAGGCACTGGAATTTGTTATGTCAGAATTGTTGCACTTATAAATTTATGTTTATTTGTTTCTGTAAATATCTTTTGGATATTTTGTACTGATAGACCTCAGACAAAATATATTTTAAATGAAAGTGGTACATTTCATTTGTTTAGAGGAATAAGCTCTTATATACAAGTTTGGAAGCCTAATGCTGTTTGGAGACACAGTGGGGATGGAGGCTCAGAGCATACGCTTAGGACACCGGGCCTTTGTGGAAGTGTCAGAGCTGCTCATGAACAATGGTGACATGTAAACATTTATCCCTCCTGTTTGCAGTGATAATAATGCATCATCTCATTCAGATGGTGCGAAGCTTACGAATGTGTTTTTCATTTTTACTGTTGTTATCAATAATACAAGTAAAAGTCCCTTGCAATAAGCATATATTAAATAAATAAATAACCTGAAATAAACAGAAGTAGGTGGCAAGGAATCCAGGTGTCTTTACAGAGTGGAGCCTGTCTTCTAAGAAGGTCACCCTATTCAATAAGCTATAATCATCTTTTATAACTGTTCTCTAAAGTGATGCTTTTAGAAAACCTATAATCAAAATATAAATGTAAATATTTTTCCAGCATGAGATATAAAAATTTTAATTGTATGTGTGTGTGTGTGTGTGTGTGTGTGTGTACACACGCATATGTTGTTATGCACATGTATGTGTGGTATGCCCTGACACCACCAGAAGAGGGAGCCAGATGTCATGGAGCCAGTATTACAGTGGCTGTTTTTGTGAGCTATGTGAACTGGGTGCTGTGTCATGGGGCCCTTATTCATGGAACCATCTCTCTAGTCCCATAAAATAGACTTGAATTAAGTGATTACAACACCTAACTTGAAGATTGAGCTATGAATTAAAGCTGTGTTTTCACAGAGAAGGCATCACCAAATGCAGAGCCATTCACAGGCCAGAGAGCAGGCCCCCCAGCAGAGACAATGACTGATGCACAAGTAAGAGCTCAGCCATGCCTGAGCTATGGAAAATATCCTTACGCTGTCGTCGGAAGTTGCCTTATCTATTATCACCTCTGGAAGAAGCTGTCCATTGGGAAGCATGAGGGCTGAGGGTCCATCAACAAGCGACACCACGCCATTGCAGTCCACTGCACTGTGCATCTTCCCGTTCACCGGCAGCACTGGCGGGGACCTACTGGCCTGGCTGATGTTACTGCTGCGCCGCTCTCGGGGTCTATGGGGTACAAATAGTGAACCCCTTCTGCTCTCGTTGTCTCCAAAAATGCTATGCTCATCATCAGCAAATTCTGTCTCAGATCCCAGATCTCTTCCTCGCCCCTTAAAACTGAAGAGACTTGTTCTGCTGCTGCGCCTGGCAGAAAACAAGGACCCGCGAATGCTGAGTGGAGACTGTGGAGGAAAAAAAAAAAAAAGACAGTAAGCATCCGCTGGAGCTCCTACAAATAAGTGCAGACTTCATGAAATTACCACGAAACTTTTAGCCTAAGACCAGTGATCCTATGGTTGCTTAGAAGAAACATATTTAAAAGAAAAGCAGTACAACAAATACCCCAATTCTAACAAATAAAGACTGCAATAATTAGAAGAATTCATCCCCCTGACAAGGAAAAGGATCTGCCTGATGATAATACAAAAACTCATCGTTTGGCTTTTTCACTTATCAGCTCTTAAGTTCCATTAGAAATTGAAACTTTAAACTTGTATTTAGTGTTGGGCAGAGGGCCTTGTGGGAAGGTATGAATCTGGAGATCAGTTGTTTCCTTTCACGGTAAGGTCTGGGGAACTCACTGATTTATAGACTTGCGGGCAGCTGGATGTGCCTTAAAAGCTCTAATAGCCAGTAAAATTAAGAGACGGGGACTATCACAACTCTGCATGTTGTGTATATGGGGATGAGGTGGGGAGTTGTTCCCATGGGAACAGAGGGAAACTGTCACCTTTGTAGGACTCCTATCCAGCACAAACTTCCCATAAGTTAAAAATCCAGAGCAGATTATTTAGAAGTACTAAATCCAATACACGTAAGTGCTTTCTATATAAAGGACAAGTGGGTGGCAGGCACTGGGAACCAAGGCAAATAAATAGGACCTGGGCTTCACCATGGAACAAGCCTGGACTCCCTCTTGTCTTTCTTTGTGCTAGCATCATATGGATTCAAGATCTGTTTCCCTTCTGGACTGTAGTGGTTACAGATAAGGATGGATTTTTGTCTTTAACTTTTGTGCTTATCTGGTACTCAGCAGTCCTAAGTTACAGAGGCTGGAAACTTCAAATATGGCAAAGACGATGTCTGTAATCCTGGACAATGCATGGAAGATCAGGTTGGTAGAACACAGGAGGAAAAAGGAATGTTTGAAGGATTATGGGGGTGGGATGCTTGAGCAAAACAGAGGAAGAAAATGCTGCTGTGACAGGAGAAATTAATGAAGAAAATTATCAGTGAGAAGGGATTACCAGTTCTCAACTGCTAGGTTGGGAACATAGCTAAGTTGGTAGTGTGTTTTGTCTAGTATGCATATGGTCTAAAGTTCAAATCCCCAAATTGCATAAAGTGGGTGTGGTGACCAATGCCTATAACCCTAGCACTGGAGAAGCAGAAGGAAGAAGATCAGGAGTTCAAGATCATTGTTGGCTATAATAGAGGGTTTGAGGCCAGTCTTGGTTTAGGAGAGGCAAGGAAAGAGTGAAAGTTTCAGCTTCAGTGAGCATCCCAGTTAGGGAACTGGAATCCAGAAAGGTTAGAGGAAGCTGAGAAAGGCAGCCACAGCCAATTGGTGATCTGCATTAGCTGTGACCCTTGGTCTTCAGTGTTGATTCACCAGAGTGGCCCATATGTATATTCCTGTGTTAACAGTCTAGGTGGGGGGTATGACGTGTGGATGTTTAGCAGCTCTAGATCCATGGCTCATGTCATGGGTTTGTCATGGGATGTGGATTCAAAGTGAAAAAGAAGACAAGGAGAAGGACATTCCAGAGGGGAGAAATTCATTTACTAACCAATCAGCAGTTTCTGTGCTTAGGGTGGAAGATGTCAAAGGCATGGGCAAAGTTCCAAATTGGGTGCCTGGTGCTTTGGTAATGCTGGTTTACAGAACTGAAGAAGGTAGATGCACCAGTCGAAGATTAGACTCCTTCCCTATCTTTCTTTTTCCTTTCCTCCTTTCTTTCTTCCTTCTTTCCTTCCTTCCTCTCTTCTCTCCTCTCCTCCTCTTTCCTCATCCTGATCTTATCATGAATGAGATATTAAAATGATTGATTGAATACAACTATGAAAATCAATCTGTGGAGTGAAAAAAAATCTCTTCATCCCTACAGTAGTTTTCAGGAACATTTTCTTTTCTTTTCTTTGTTTTTTTTTTCTTTTTTTTTAAAGAAATGTTTCCTAGAGAAGGTATGACAATTCTGAAGTAACAAGCTTTTTATAAAAATGAGAAGTTAAGTAAAAAAGAAAGAAAGAAAGAAAAACATATACTTCTCTCTTCTTTCCATGAACACACAACAAAAATTAGCGATTTTTTGGTAAAACATGGTGGTGCGGCCGCCTTTCTCTCCAGGGCCTTGACCCCTGAGTTAGACCTTGTGCTGCTACCTTTTGGCTGTGGTGCCCCGCCCAGTCGCCTCCAGTACCTGGTTGGGCGTGGACAGCCTCTTTTCCCGGGTCCGGTGGTGTCCTTCCACTCCGAGATGGAAGCTTTTCTTTCGGATGCTTTCCTCTGATCCTGACTTAGACAGCTTTTCATCGTCACCCTTTTCCTCGCCACTGGACATCTTTTTCTGGTTCTTTTTCTTTCTTCGGTTTCTCCTCTCCTTGGCACTCTTTGAGCTCAGCCTGGAGGTTTCTGAAGAGCTCTCAGAAAGTCCCATAATCCTGCTCCGCCCCAAACTCGTGTACTCAGCAGCGGCCGCAGCGATCGCCTGTTGGACCAAGACAATCCCAGCATTTAAGTAATTTCCAAATTCGGGGGGGGGAAAAAAAAGAGCTGCAGGGTACCCACCCTGTACATGCAGTTACATGTACAGAGAAGTGACATATGTTTTGTTGCATTATGACCAACAAGCATCCAAAGCACATTATCTTCCTCTCACACATTATAATAGACTATCAGTGGCTTTGCAACTCAATGCTTATGTGTTATGTACGTCCTTAGACTTAAGCAAATTGAAATATTAAATGTGCTAAAGTTTTACAAGTACTCTTTGATATAAAACTCCCATAGATTGTTTGGTATGTTTGCATAATACATTTGCATAAACCTAATATGTTTGCATATTAGGTAAGCAACTCAGTGCAACCAGCAGAATCAGGCACCCAATAGCATAATGAGAGTGGCGTATCTGAACATGGAAACAAGTTACTAAGGAAATACTATGCCAAGAAAAAATAGTAAAGGTCAATGACTATCTTAAGATTTGGGTGATATCTCAAAAGTGAGGTGTACTTGGCATACAAGGGGTTTGCATCGCCTCTTTAAAATGCCCTTTAAAAATAAAATAATAGTATTAGGTCCTACCATAGGGTTGATGACGCCCCTGGTTATTTTCCTGAATGACATGGTGTTAAGTTGCCTTCTAAATATTATGTTTCTACCCACAGACTCGGGCTGTTCTTAGCCTTGGTCATAGAAGCCTGTGTTTCTACAGTGAAAAAACAGCTAATGCAGCTATGCAGAATTGGTCTAAGTAATGAGAATAAGAAACAAGTGTTCAGCTCTAAATGGAACATTTCCCAGCCCCCTTCCCACACAACTAGGCTCTGGGAGCCTCAGAGCAAAGGTGGTCAAAATAATGTAATGGGGTAGGGGTTGATGCAGGGGGACACCGGGAAGTGAGATATCATGGGGTGGGGGTGGTGCAGGGGGACACCGGGAAGTGAGATATCATGGGGTGGGGGTGGTGCAAGGGAGTCACCAGGAAGTGGGATATCATTTGAGATGTAAATGAATGGAATGACTAATTTAAAAACAATAAGGTGAGAGCCAGAGAACGTGTATCAGAACTATGAAATGTTGCCTTCTTGGAAGGATGTGGCCATCTTGCCCAAGAACTCACAGCAACCGAGGTTACTGGCACAAAACCTGTACAAGAGCAAACTAAACAAATTTCAGTCAGAGATGGCAGAGGTTCTGCCTGGGCCCCACCCCTTACTGAGGAGCTCCTGGCAGTTACTGGCAGCTGGGGAGGGAGATTCATGGTTCTTTGTGTGAATGGCCACTGGTGGTTTTCTTGTGGTCCAATCAATCATGCACCTATGGGCAGTATTAATTAGACTTCGTGGGCTATCAAAAGAAGGACATGGAATTGGGAAGGGGAATACTAGAAATAATCATGTTTTGTTGTATATGTGTATGCATTTTACAAGACTAAAGTAAAATTATTTAAGAAAACTTGAAAAAATCAATCAGTAGGATGTAAAAAAAAAAGTAGAAAAGCACTTGCAATCATACCATCAGAAAAGAGCTGCAGTAGACTCTCCAGATCACCTATGTACTTGTGAAATATTTAAATTGTGAGTGCATCCTATCATTCAATCTATTATTATTTCATCAACTTTTTCCTCATGGCAGAATTTTCTCAAAATGCATAATTTTATAGATGAATAAAGTGTCAAACCACAAAAATATCACCATCCTATCAAAAACTCTTAGACTTTTGGAAAATGAATTGTATTTCTGAATTTTAACTCTAAACTACACTTATTTATGCATCTGCATTTTCCACATCACTGATTACTGCCCTGAGCTAATCTGAGAGTCATTCAGGAGATTAACTATTCAAATGCTCTGACAAGTTTTAAAGCTTTTGCTGTTTGGGGTTATCTGTGTGCGAACAGGTCTTCTCAGCACTGTCTAAGGAAGAATGCCTTTGCAGAGGTTGGTTTATCAGGTACTCATGTCTTACTCGTAAGTAAGTGATCTCAGTCACTAGGTGCCTGTTTTATAACATCAACAAAAGTTAATGAACACTTTTTCTCTTCTTCTTGTAGACTAGCTTCAACATTGCAGTTAAAATTTCTTATGATCACGAACGTCACTTCACAAAGCAGAATCCGTGTCTGGTACTATCAACTAATTTACAAACCCATGACTAAGAAGGTCTTATGCCCTACCCGGGAACTTACTAATGCTAACTAAGTAAATTGACATGGTGACAAGCTGCCTTCTAAATAGTTGTGTTTGTTCCTATCAACAGATGCTGCTCCCAGTCTTCATTGAGAAACTGTTCTTGCCAGTGAAAAGTAGTGAATGAAAAAATGCTTGGCTGCTCAAGGCATTGAGAATGACAGCTGTGTGCTCAGCTCAGGACATTCATATCCTTCTCCAAGGCTCTAGGAACAAAGCTGTGGTGGTGACAGGAAGAGTGTAAGAGCCCAGGAGACAGGGAAGAGAGTTATGAGAGCTATGAGAGCTGTGCTGTACCAATGACACAATCGATGGCAGCAGAGGTCAGCAGTGGGCTCATGCAATACTGGGTGGATCAGCATTAATATATAGGGAGGGCCCATGTAACCACATCCTCTCTGCTGAATTATGAGCTACTGACGGATTGTGTGAGGGACAAACATTCTCTTCAGCCATGTACCCACTTATGAATTTACCAGGCTAACGTGAGTAGTAGCTAATCCGTGGACACGGATGACCCTGGTTAAATTCAGTGGGTTAGGGAAAAAAGAAAAGAAAAAGACATGGCTGTGGGAAAGGGATTCGAGAGGGGAGGGATTATCAGGTAATTGGTGGGAGGGAAGCAAGAGAGGGCTAGGGTGGCAACAATCAGAATGGATTGTCTATGAAGTTGCCAACGAAAGCTGAAAAAACGCACACACAGTTCTTATATTCTTATAAACAGTTACGCTGAAGCATTCTGGGTGATAGGCATATAATTGACATCTCTGACCGTCGGTTAAGAAACTGGGAGCCTGACAAATACAGAGGCAGATTCTCGCAGCCAACCATTGGACTGAGCATGGGGTCCCCAGTGGAGGAGTTAGAGAAAGGACTGAAGGAACTGAAGGGGTGAGTAACATGTAGCTCACATTGATGGCCTTGTCGGTAATCAATGGGAGGAGAGGCCCTTGATCTTATGAAGACTCCATGACCTAGTGTAGGGGAATGTGAGGGTGGAGAAGCAGGAGTGGGTGGGCGGGTGGGGAAACACCCTTATAGAAGCAGGGGCAGGAGGGATGGGATAAAGGGATTTCCGGGAGGAAAACCGGGAAAGGGGACATTTGAAGTGCAAATAAAGAAAATAAATATCCAATTAAAAAAAAAAGTAAAGTCTCATACTGACATAAAATAAAAAAGGAAACTGAAAGATGGTTGTGTGAGACTCAGTTCTGAGCTTATTCCTTCAAGCATATTAGAAACAAAAGGATGCTAATTATATAGAAAACAGAACGCGCATCTTGGCTTTTCAGCCCAGAACTAGGATACACTAAAGAAGAAGGAGCATCTCTATGGAAAGACCTTTGTCCCACCCCCTTTGCCTTCATATTTGTAATAACAAATACTACCTCGGCTTCTTCCTGCTCTTTTTTGAGTCGGTCTAACATCTGCTGAAATTCTAACTCTTTTTGTTTAGCTTCTTCGATGTTGGCCTGGTTCTGTTCCTCGTACGCCATGGCTACCACAGCCAGGATCAAGTTTATCAGGTAAAAGGAGCCCAGAAAAATCACCACGACAAAGAAAATCATGTAGGTTTTACCAGCGGCACGCAGAGTCTAGGGGGGCAAAAAAGAGAAATGGTTATTTTAGTAATACAAAAATTTCACTATGTTTTTTAATTGTGGCTGGTATATAATGAATATATAAAATGGATATTTTTGTATAATTTTGTTGTAGAAAGATAAATGAAGATAATATCTTTGAAGGAAATCAGTATTAAGCAAATTTTTTAGTATAAAAAATACAGCAATGTTATATCTAGATTAAGGTTTGATTCTTCATTAAAATGAAAGATAATAATATAACAATTCTTCATTTTCCACATTATTGAAATTAACACTAACCTTAACTCCCATGTTGTCTTTTAACTTTTTGCAACAGGCTGCTTTTATTGTTAGATTCTATTCTTTCCCTTTTAACACATAAATCACAGTATCACACATTGACAGATGCCCCTATGGAAGGAATTTATCTATTGACCTCATAGATATTTATTTTTTAAATCTGGAATAACCATTAATATTTTTAAATGCAGTTTATCTTCTGCCATGCAGTGCGTTTTTAGATTAATTCAAAATAGTGCAGAGATATTAATGAAAATTATCTACTGTTGAAATGCCCAATGTTTTGTTACTCAGTCCCTTGCTCTATCACTCCATCATAACTATTGTTTTTCTCTTGAATAAATTTCTAAGAGTGGATTATTAGGTTGATGAAAACATTCATTTTAATTTTCATTAACTTTCTGCAAAGGCTACTACCAATGTATGAGAAAGGCAAACTTCCATATCTCAACTTAAATATGCCTATCTTTAGACTTCCCTTGTGAAATTATGTCAGTGGTTTTATTTATGTGTTTTTATTAATTTATTTAATTTTGAGTTAAAACAATCTTCTTTTCTATGTTATTATGCTGGGGACTGCTATGATGATCCGTGACTGTGGCACAGGACATGTTTGTTGGAGGATAAAGCAAGACAAAGCATGTGAGGTCAGTAGTACAGCATTCTAAGATTCCATTTCTGCCCCCAAATTATTTCAGTTACTTTTATTTTCCTACAAAGAGTCTTTTTATATAATTTTATAACCATTCATGAGAAAAGAAATTCACTCTTACATGGAATAATAGAGTACCTATTTCAACACTTTCCTTTGGGAATGGGATGTTGAGACTCTAGAATAAATACAGAGCCTGTAATGGCAAGCCCTATGAAAGGACAGTTAATATACGGCAGGTTGATATTGTGAGCTGAGTAACATTTAAAGGGCCATGAAGTCCAGAGGAGGAAGTAGTCTGTTGCACACACTTGTCTACCCCAGTAGGTCTACAGTATCAGGGTTAAAACCTGATCATGGACAAGAGGCATTATGACTCCAAAGGGAGTCAGTCTCCTGAGGTCGCCCAGTCGCTGACATCTCCTAACTCAGGCGAGTTCCAGATTGATCTCTGCTAAGTCTGTGGAGAGATCTGTGTGCTTTCTTTATTCAGGCATAAAGGTGCTCTAAGAAATATTTCGTTATTAACTAAAACTGAGAATGAACATTATTTTTTGGCCTTCACCGTGTTTCAATAATCTTAATAGATTTCCTAGCTATAATTAGCTGGGAATTTTTACTAAGAAGCTGTCTTACCAGACAGGGTGTCTCAAGAATCAAAAATAGCAGTTAGACATTTATTATCAGAGAAGTCTCACACAGAAATAAAAACTATTTTACTGCCAGTGAGAAGCTAGAAGTTGTAGGGCTCCCATCACTAATTATTTATATTACAGCCAAGAAATGCTAAAATATGACCTTCAGCTACGTGCCTCAGACAGACCTTGAGAGTTTACCTTGGGGCTGCCAGAACGACCCAGCCCAAGAAGACACTACTGCTCCTCTGCCTTGCACCTGGCTATTTGATTTTACTGACCTTGATGTAGCTATCTCCTGCCTATGTGACTTCTGTAGTTTACCCTGTTTTCTCTATACTATATAAGCTTGATTTCTACTTTGTACAAATTGCATTTAGTTACAACACTCCCTTGTGTCTGTTTCTGTTTGTCATTTCTTCACCAAAGCCTTGTCTACCTGACTAAGACCCTGTTCCCCTGCAGGTTGAGAGAGGCCCGGACTGGCCAGCCAGTGGCAGTAGTTGACAAGGGAAAGGAAAGTTTAGAGAAGAACTGAGAGTTTATTGTAGAGAGTGTTCAACACTAAAGCATGGTGTACCCATTACAGGAGAGTCTCACAGGTTCAGACAGCCTGGGCATGTGATGAAACTGCTGAGTCTGCAAAGGTGGCTCAAGAGAACTACAATGTTCTTCGCTCTTGGACCCAATGGATATACCAAAGCAGATGGGAGACTTAAAAATTAATGCTACTCAGAACACAGCAGAAAATTATTGATGACTTAAGAACTATCTGTTCCCATATCAGCAAAGTAGATTGTCTATAATTTTAATAATACACAGTAGGGAGTCCCAGACTGTCTGCAGAAATAAAATGAAAACAACAGCAATTACAATAGCTCATAAGGCAGAAGACATGTACACCAGACACCGACCACCTTCAGACATGCGTGTTTCTGTTGCCGCTCACCTGTTGATAAAGGTTCTCCCAGTAGTCCTGAGTCATTAGCCGAAACAAGGCCAAGAAGGCCCAGCTGAACGTGTCAAAGCTTGTGTAGCCATAATCCGGATTTCTGCCAATCTTCTTACAAGTGTACCCTTCTGGACACTGCCTACAGATGAACAAGAAAATTATAGGTCAGAATATCTTCGGCATGTAGCTAAGGAGCAGAGGTTTAAACATGAGGATCATTTGGGAGGCTCAGTATTGTATAAGAGCTAAGAGCATGTAATCTGGGATCAGGAAGAAAGGGTACAAAATACCATTCTACTATTTACTAATTGACTATTTCACAAAAATTACTTAAATTCTTAAAGGTATATTTTCCTCCAGTGGAAACAACAAAATAACTTACCTCAAAGATTGATTTTGACATAAGATTGACATAAGATTGATTTTGAACTTAAAAACATATGATTTTCCCGCTCTCTGTCCATAGCACCATTTAGTAAGTGGTAGATGGCATAAGCCACATTATGCTCATCTTCTCAAATCAGTAGGGTTTGATATGAAGGCCTCTGGCAAAACAGCTTCTCTGAAAGTTATCCTTGGAATGAATTAGTCCCAAGAACAACAACGGTCGACCATTTGTGAATGCTCACAAAGATTTGTGGCTTTAAACCTTTTTACTTCCCAAAACTGCCAGATGGATTTTTAGTTGCCTTAGATGAAAATTTGTCCATGGGCTTGGGGGAGGGGCAACACTGGTGACTCTGAGGTTGGCAGAGTTCTCAGAGCCCAATGAAGAGATGTCTCCATGGGAGGGAGAGCAAGAGCAAAGCTCCCCTGGAAACTGGAGGTGCCTCATGGAGAAATGGCAAAATGGCATTTGCATAAACAGAAGAGTCTCAAAATACCTTTACTCTAGTCTACTGGATCCTGTGCAGAGTGGTCAGAGCAGTACACTCGGTTGTCATACACTGTGTTAAGCAATGGAGAACATGGAGATATACAGAGATTGATTGTTTTGTTATTCTCCTTTCTAAAAAGAAAGCCCTTAAACTAACCAACTAACTTTGAATGAGCTTTTAGGACACACTTTCTTTTTACATCTCAAGATTCCCATGACCAATATTTTGTTTTGATTGAAGCCTTAGCTCATGGTCAGCCTTGTTTCCAGAGTGTGTATCAACTGTAAACATTTTAAAGTCTGTGTTCTCATTATTAGATAAGATGAGCAAAATCAATGCCATGAAATTTGTGAAAATTAATATGGATTTGCTCTTCCACATGAGATTTTTATTTTGTAACACTTAAACTGAAAGCAAAGCAAATGTTACATACCCTGAATCTGTGCTGAAACCACAAAGAAGAGCATCTTTGGTTCCCTCCAAGTAATAAAAATATTCTGTTTAGGAAGAATTTGAACAATAATTAATGAATATAGCCATATATACAAACATTTAGGCCTGATACCTGTTAATAAACATTCATTCATTTTTATACTATCATGATTTATTCATAAAATATCTACCTAAAAGATTTTATAGGCCAGTGAGTGGTTATTAAGATAAAAATGTTAAACAAAATCACTAGCTTTGGGGAGGTTCCTTTACTTGGTATATGTAGATGTTGGTGTATAGAGGAAAACAATTCATAAGTAAGTAAATATGTGTAGGGATTTCAGAGACTTTCAGTCTTTATTGTTTACACAAGAGTTCTAGTGTTGAAGGCTTTCCCATCATTGTACAGAGCCAGATAACTAACTAACTAACTAACTAACTAACTAACTAACTAACTAACTAACGTTAGTGCCTTTGGGAATGTTATTGAGATTGAGTCAAAATGGTTCTAAGCTCAGGAGTGGATTAATGCATTATGGGGGCCAACCTTAATGAGATCTTGAGAGACAACAGAGAACTATTAAGCTCTGGCATACTTAGAGTAAGAACATAAGTCACTCGTGATATTCCTTTGAAGGGTTCATTTTGTCCCTTGTCCCTTCATATATCCTCACACCCCCAACCCCACTCTGGACTTCTCCAGCCTTTTAGCCACAATGAGATGAGCAGTTTGTTTGGCTCTGCTCATTGTCATAATGCTCTGCCTTACCACAAACTCAGAAACAACACAAGCTAGGTAACCATGGACCAAAACTTCTGAAACCTTGAGCTAAACTGATTTTTTTCTTATTTAAACTGAGTTCCTCATCATCTTTTGAAAAAAAAATAGAAAGTTATAACCACTAGTGAAAATATACTAGAACACTAAGAAGAGCTGTTTCCAGGAAAGGCTTTTCTAAAAGAATGGCATTGATAAGGAAGCCATTCACTCCTGTTCTGAAATGCATAAATGTGGCTATAGTAATAAGTCTAAGAATACTTAGATATGAAGAAGGATGTGGAAGGCAGTGGATAGCAATTGTTGATTGGGATATGGGAAGTGTGTGTTACGACAGGGGATGTGGTGAGACAGTGCTGATTACTAAGATGGGGCTATGGAGAGGCCCACTTAGTTTTTGATATAGAGTTATAGAGAGTTTATAGTCAAAGCAGCAGGTCTTTAGAAATTTTACTAAAGAGAAGATAGAGCTGAGAAGGAAAAGAAAGAGAGAAAGAGAGGATAAAGAGAAGACAGAGAAGGAAGGAGCTCAAAACTGTATTCCAAAGCATCTGAAGCAAAGCAAAATAAATAAAAATCAATTGTGCAACACCACAAATGAATGCAATTTATTTTACAAAGTTATCTTGTTGTTAAGCCACCAATAATTATCTATAGGACTTGGGAAGTTTGAAATGTTGCGAATTTAAAAATGATACCAACTCATACTTTTCACCTTACACTTTCTCTGGTGCCCTTTGTGTCTATTTTTATGGTAAAGGACTTCCTGTTCTCTTCATCATCTGGTATTAAAACATCCTATTATGGTTAGAAGAAATATCTAAATATCTAAAGAAACTTATATAGCATCATTCCCGAATATTAGTATTTTTTATTAGTGTGCATTAATTTTATTAAATAGTAGGGTTCACTATGACATTTACAGTCATGAATATAATTCCATTCTTTTAAATGAGGCCTTAAATTCCCATTTGGCTTAACATAAATGTGATTATTATGAGACTTTTGTAGTAATAATGAAATTAAGACTTTGAAGTTGCATAGTCTTATATTTGGGTATTGCCTGTATTCCTGGCTATGTAGCTAAATCATCTAACTGCTTTAATTGCTACATCTGGGAACTGTGGATAGAAACATTGAGGAGTTCTTGAACAATTCATGTATGGTTTTGCAGATAGAGCAATAAAAAAGTTCCACACATCCTCTACAAGTCATTCAAAGACAAGCACTATTATTATTAAAGTAACATTTAATTTCAAAAGAGATTAATCAATTGGCTTATACACCAGCTCTTGTTTAATTCAAACGATGCAAGCAAAAGAGGAAAACATTTAACTTAGTTAACCCTGAGTGGAAACCCTAGTGAGACTTAATACAGAGCTTTTTAAGGAAAACCCATGCTTCGGTGAGGATGGATCTGACAACATTAAGATAGTGGTGACATGATGGAATTTGCTTTCCTTTTTCTATTTGTTGATTTACTTACTTTGAAAATTTGATATAAGGTTTTGTCATGTATCCCAGGGTTATATAAAACCCTTTATGTAACCCAGTCTGGTCTACCACCTTAGCCTCCAGATATGGAGATCAGAGACATGGCCTGCTACATCTAGCTCCTGTGATGCCATTTTTCACACATAAACCTACGTGATACTTCACTGTCTAAAGACTAGCCACTAACTCTGAATATTCAGCAGTCACTGATGAGCCAAATTGTGGGAATGGGCTCCAGGACTCCTGAACTCACACACTAGTAGGCTTCCATTTATTTTAGCAGGCATGATGAAAGCTGCAGCAAACCACTATCTCACTCTGCAGAATGCCTTACAATCTTTCCGAAACAAATAGCCATTGAATTTATAGGCTAATTGGTCCCAAGAGAATATAATTTTAACACCTAAAGAAAAGGAGAACCAAGCTGGAAAGAGCAAATGATCATTGTATAAAATAAATGATTCTGAAAGTGACTCCTTAACTCATATAACCATGACTCATTAATTTAACCACTGGTTACATACTGAGAATTTAAAATGTATATCCAGGACCTAAACGGTGGAATATGGCTCAGTATGAAGAATGCTTGCCCTGCACATATGAAGCCTTAAGTGTGATACACAAAACTGCATAAACTGAATATAATGGGACTTGTCTAAAATCAGTATTTGGGAGCTAAAGGCAGAGGAATCAGAAGTTCAAAAATTCACCTTTATAGTGAATTTAGTGCTAGTCTGGGATACATGAGATTTTGTCTAGAAAAGAAAAGAAACCCTATGTGCACATAAACACTTCATGTTCACAACAGTACTGTGTGATCAAGGATGCTTATGAGATTAAAGCACATTTCTTTGTTTTAAAGTGTTTCTAAGAAACAATTAGATAGTGAGGTTGTGACCATTGAACTAACTGTAGAAAGGTGGCAGAACTATGGCCTGAGGGGCTCGTTTGAAGAAAATAAGTTATTATGGTTGGTTATATATCCTTTTGTATCTTGACTTTCCCCGTTTCTGTTAAATATATGGGGTAGGTAAGTTCATGGAATTAGAAAATGGTGTTTAGAATCAAGAAGGAATATTAATGAGCAATGGGTTCATTTTGGAAAAGTTGACATTTTTAAAAATTACATAGTGGTGATGATAATTGTAGCATTCTGTGAACATAGACAAAAATATAAGAGCAACAGCAACAAAAAACAGGGACATGTACACTTTGAAAAGGGGTTTTATAAGCCAAGTATTTTTGTAGTAAAGTAAATGCAATATGACTCTTAATACTATGGATGGTGGGCTGATAATTTGTAAAAGTTCCCACCAAAGTACACACAGGGAAACAACAGAAAATTACAAAAGTGAATACCAAATTAATATAAATTAATCATTTTAAAACAAACATTCTGTTAATTTCAGAACCAGTGGTGCAGGATAGAAAAACGTAATTCTGTAGTTGGGTCTAATTGCTCTTGCTCAGAAAGACAGCTGTAGCACATGACTTGGGCCTTTGGTGACACAGTCTATATTTCTCAAGCCATGGGGAATGATCTAATCCTGAAAAAATTAAGCAGGGGTCATGCTGGGAAAGCATCATACATGATGCTCTGTGATCCAGGAGATACAGATGCACCAGGAAAGAGGAGAGGAAAAACTCTGGTAGCAGCCTGGGAGGGCTATGGGTTATCCAAAAGACTTCTTTAAATGACTCAGTTCTTAGACACAAGAACATCCTACTTTAGCTCAACACAAACTTGTGATTATAATGCTCAGGAGTTACTGGAAACTTAGCTCAGAACTATATGGAGTTTTTGTTCATATGTAGCAGTAAAGATGCCTGATGAACATCAACATACATAGTGAGGGGGGAATCTATGAATTCTATTTTTATTCAGTGAGTTTGCATATTTGATAAATATTGAAAATTGTCCTGATGCAGCTTTGCTATAGGATCAAGAAAGCATTTGAAGACTATTGTGTTCAGGACTCTTGTGTCAGTTTCTTTACCAGTTATCTCCTCAGGAATGCCAACCCACTTGTTGCATCTGTTCCACAATATAGCAACTACACTTACCTTCACTCCTTCCTTCGTTCATCTTAAATCTGTGGACATTCATTTTTGTCTTCCTTTAGTAATAATCCAACTTCCATCCATCTTTCTTTTTGTCAAAGTAACCTAGCAGAATTCTAATCTATACGTACAATGGCACTCATTTTTCAAACTTGCTGCCAAGTGACTGAATTTTGGAAGAGAAATTCTCACAGCTAGTGGACAATTGAAAGGTAATTTAAATGAACTTCTTTATCAAATTAACATGTAAAATGAACTTGGTCATCCAATCCCTACATTGACCCTATGGTGCATTCTCCTCACAAGCTACTGTGAACTCCCCCTTCCTCCTGCAGTACCCCCTTCAACTCCTCATTCTGTTTTTCTATGTCCCTGGAGGAAAGGAGAGCTACTGAGTTTGAACTTAATCATGTTTCCACTGACTCTACAAACTACCACTCCTTATTTTGTCATCTGTTACCCCCAACCATTTCTATCTCCAGGATTAAAATCTCTATCAAAATCCACTGTTAAAAATAGAAGCCATGCCCCTATTATTTAGGCACCCTTTATGGTTGAACTGCCTACGCACACTGCACACTACTCTTTTTCTTTCTGACTTCTTATTCACCTTTAAAACTCTCTCAAGTGACATTCCTGCCACTCCCTCATCACATTTTCTCATGAACACACTTGATGAGTTCTCTTTCATTTAAAATAATGAAACTTCTATCAAAAAGAAGTGACTGTTGAATGGCCAGCCAGAAATGAGAGATGTATGTATGTTTTCTATGATTGTTTTACATGTATGGGATGGCTGTAAGTAGTAAATGCATGCACTGCTAAAGGTGATCAAATGGAAAGTGAAGACAATGATTTAAATATTGTTCCAAAAAAGTTTGGTTTTAGTGTTTGTGCCACATCAGTCTTAAAATTCTGTTTACATTAATTTGATATTTTTACCCATGCAGTAAATGTATTTTTTAATTTTTAGGTCTGGAATTTATTTTGATTTTTGTTTGGCTTTTAAGGGTCTCATTCGTTTAGGTTTTTGAGTCAGGGTCACGCATAGTGCAAGCTAGCCTAGAACTCTATATTGCTGAAGATGATCTTAAACTCCTGATCTTTCTGTCTGTAGCTGACCATATGACAGTACACCTGGCTCTTTGGGTTTTTTGTCTGTGGGGTAACTGGGCCAGGATGGCCTTAAGTTTGTGGCAATCATTCTGCTACTGCCTTCTAAATGCTATGACTATAGGCGTGGCCACTACACCCAGCTGTTCCGATATGCATTTGTGAGTGGTAACTATGTAGTTTCTTGGGAGAAAGAGAATAGTAAAGGAGGTTGTTGTTTCGATTTAATGTTTTTAAATTTTGGTATCTAGCTGTTTTTTTAAAAATAGCTATAGAAATACACATTAATCTCTAATGTAATAGGTCATTTGAAATTTATAATATTGGAAAAATATGTGTACATATTGCTATTCTGTGTTTACATAATGAGTAGTTCTGCTTAGGCTGTGTCTCTGACCTTTCTTGAGAAAGCACTTCTTCCTTATCAGCATCCTGCGCTGTGTGGTATGCAAGCTTCCAAAGTTATCTAGGTAAGGCTTTCAGAACTGAGCAAGTGGAATGCGCCTTCCGGGAACTGCTACAGACCCATTGCTCTCATTTATAATCTTCACAATGAACAAATGTTTTCTACTTTTTTGTTTTTGTTTTTTGTTGTTGTTGTTCTCAGTTCGGTTGTAGTTAGTGCTTTTGCTTTGTAAAAAAATGCACTTCTTTCATAGTTTAAAATTGTTATGTTCTATTTAAAGTCTTTTAAACATTACTTGACCATATATTTACATTAAATTTCCCCCCCCCCCAAAAAAGCTTTGCTGTGTGGGGTTGTTTTATTCTGTTAATGGGAATGAGAGTGTCAGCCTTGCCTTGTAGTAACTTAGTTAGTTGTTTCAAAGTGAGAAATGATAATGGTATAGGATAAATAGCTAAAGGACTATTAAATTCACAGGTTTCCCATACAAAATGGTCTTTTTGAGAGAAAATTTTTGTGTAATAAATATAGTTAAGATTAGAAGAGAATTATTTATAATGTGTTTTTCTAAAAATTTAACCTTTTAAAATCTATACTGGTTCACTAAAAGTAATTTTGGTTTCTTGAAATTTTGGTGTATTCTTATGTATCTTTCTTTCTGTCTGTCTATCTGTCTATCTATCTATTATTTTAGAAGGGCCCATTAGTCATCTCAGAATGGTATCTGCCCTTATATAAAGAAAAACAAAGAATTGGCTTGACTTATAAAGTACTCAAGTAGTTCTCAGACAATAGGTAATTCCATGCCTACTTTTAGTTATTCTTCTGTGGCTTAATATTATTATTAAAATGGGTTTTAGAAATCAAAGAAATTTCTACTATATTAGGGAATTTGTCAGTCCATTGATTAGACAAATAAATTATTCTGCTCTAATAATGACAAATCAATGTACTTTATAAAACTAAAATTAAAACATCAAACAAAACAATATCAATAAAAGCTTGACATGTTTTTATATTAACTCATATGGGCAGTGCTAAAATTATTAAGATATGCCATTTGATTCACATCAGATGGTATATAGCTGGTCAGACAAAAATTGCTGTGTGCCTAATTTGGAGAAATTACAGAAGTATTAAAAATAATGTAATTCTGTTTTTAAATGTGGATTGCTTGAGTAGCTTCCTAATTCATACTAAGATCTCTTTACATTCTTAAAGACCCTGCAGTATGTGGCTTGTCTACTATATAGTAGAGAAAAAATATTTAAAAGTTTGAAAGTGCAATATCTGAAGAAAATTTTTCAAATTGCAAATCTTGTCTTCAGAGCTAGGTTTTCAGAATCATGTATTTGGATTCTTCCTTTAAATATAATAGTAGTCAAAACCTGTAGATAGTTTTGTAGTTAAATTATATCAGAAGTAGAATACTACAACATTACAATGAAAAGTCTAAAGTAAATATCCTTAATTTCCCAATTGTTGGTAGCATGCAGTGGTTAAATAGTGCATCCTTTGATAAACATCATGTTTTCTTGTTGGTAACTTCTAATGTCAACCTCCATGGATCAATGTGTTACACCTTTCTAGCTATATTTTATCTTTAGAGGATTTAGTGATATAATTATCAATTTTATCATGTCCATGAACGCACTTCTTATTTCAATGAATTGTCAATATAAATAATGAATTCTAACAATATACAATTAATTCATAGCCAATAGGCAAGTTAATGTTAAATTTAAATTTTTCCAGTAGGCCTATAACGTGCTAAATAGGTGATATTTTAGTGGCCCATTTGTTCCCTACCTGAGCATACATACAAGTACATTTTTGAATAGAAATGTGATTCAAAACACTAGCTAAAATAGATAACTCTACTGTACAGGCCATCATTGTCCTGCAAACTTCTTAGAGTCACAAGACTGCTTTGAACCCCATGTTGGTAACTCACTAACATCTACTGCATCTCAAACAAATGTATTTGAAATGATAGAACTTTGATAGTTTTAATTTAAGTTAATTCAATGATAGTTTAAAGATAAAGAAAGCAATGAGCCTGGAGATATAGCTCAGTGATAGTGCTTTTATCTAACATATGTGAGGTCTTGAGTTCAATATCTAGATGTATAAAAATAACTACATAATAACAATAAACAAATGACATGAGAAATATAAGAAATTAAAAAAGAAAACTAATACTTAAAAATAGGCTACATTTGTGTAGTTTTATACACTAGATTTTTGATCAATTCAGTTGTGGGAACTTCTGTTATGCAGTATGAATCAATGCCTTAGTACTATTTCTTTATAGACACAAATATAATTTCCTTTATGTACTATATTATCTCAAAAGATCTTCATTGGTTCTATGTAATAGTCAATTAGAAACCAAATAATCTGGGCTGGTGAGATGGCTCAGTGGGGAAGAGCACCGACTGCTCTTCAGAAGGTCATGAGTTCAAATCCCAGCAACCACATGGTGGCTCACAACCACCCATAATGAGATCTGATGCCCTCTTCTGCTGCATCTGAAGACAGCTACAGTGTACCTACATATAATAAATAAATAAATCTTTAAAAAAAAAAGAAAGAAAGAAACCAAATAATCTTACTTGAGTTAAAATAGTGAAAACAGTTACAACAGTGATAACAACAAAACGATGAATGCATAAAGGAATATTAAGGTGGCCAGATGTTGAGAATTATGAATCACAAATAAATTTAGGCCAATCAATCCTGTTGTGGTGACAGAAAGAGGCATCAGAGCCCATGATTCAGTTAAACTCCCCAAATTGAAGGGTTGACTAAACGAGTAGTGGTAAATAAAATTTGACGAAAAGCTATCTCCACAAACAAAAGAACTGCAACCAAATGTGGTACAGAAACAAGATATCACTTCCAACAAGCAATTGCATCTTAACCAATCACAGCAGCTGGACTTCAGCTCATCACCACTGCAAACTGATCAGACCATGCCCATATAAGGCAAATGCTGACCTGGAACCCATAAGCTGTTTTTTTCTAAGCCATAAATAAATAAATAAATAAATAAATAAATAAGTTTTTAAATAAATAAAACTATAGAATAAAATTAACACCATATTTAAATGCAATAATTAATGTGAATCATTATTGGTCCCTAGCAACTTGAATCTTTATCTTGTAGAAATTTGTTGTTATGGAAATAACCCAGGTGCCTAGAGACTGAACCACTAGGACAGCTAGGAAAAAGAAAGATTCATAAAATTATTTGTACCATGATAGAAAAAAATCACACACTGGCAAGTTTCTGTTGTATATTTGAATAGTTTCAAAGTAATTTAAATTCAAGCATGTATGAATTATTAGAAGACAGTCACACTTATGTTATTTCTAGCAGATAGAAAATACAGGGACATTCTTACTTCTCAATTCTTCTTCACTCTCAACAGTATTCATGATGCTTTCTATTGTTTCATTCTGTACAACGTCCTTCCGGACACATTTATGCTTCAGGTTGCCCATAAACAGCTGTAGTCCAATTAGTGCGAACACACTGAGACAGAACACAGTGAGGATCATGACGTCAGACAGCTTCTTCACTGACTGGATCAGGGCCCCCACGATGGTCTTTAGTCCTTAAAATGTAGGGGGGGAAAGGAGGCGTTCATAATGACATAATGGCTCTCAATGAGAAACAAGTCAAAACACAAGCCTAACTAGGAATGCATGCATTATGTCAAGTCAATGACCTTTAATAACTGAACCTAGAGAAGTCTCCAGATCCCAAAAGGTGGATCTATACAACTTGTTTTTATGAACTACAACAAGTGATTAAAACTAGTAAAATATTTCCAAGGAACTATCAGGTTCAATTGTGAAGTAAGGTGGATGCTGAAACCATATATCCACACTCACTTACAAATATAATTGTTTTGTAACTGCTAACCCAGTAAATGATGGTCAAACAAACCACCTCTAGATAATGGGATGAAAAAAGTAAGAAGCTAATTGAAGCACATAGTGATGACACATACTGAACCATTTTTTAAAGTGTGAAACAGAAAGCAATAAAACAATGTCATGCAATGCCTACATGCAGATATTTTCTATTTTTTAAATTACATGATGTTCTGATTAGTTGAAATTTTCCTTCCTGAAAAAGTAGAAAACCAATCTTCTGGCAGGAGGAAAAATTTCAAGTAGAGATGTGAGCCAAGTGGTCATCTTCCTTCTCCAAGACCCATGCAACTGATTAAACCCAATGGCTGACTTTTTAAATAAAAATTGCAATGAAAGCAAAAGCAATGCAGTTTGGTTCAAATTATGGAAGAAAATTCTTTTCTCCAAAGGGTCAAAGCCAGCCCTTGTGTTTAACCCCACTCTCACCTGGAATGACTGATATTGTTTTCAATGCTCGGAGAACTCTGAATGTTCTCAACGCTGAGACATTGCCCAGGTCCACAAACTCTGTCACATATCTGTAATAGGGGAGTTTATACACAGACACAGTGACAACACACACACAGACAAAGAAAACTCCCAAACAGCTGGAGTTGAGCGGCCTAAAGCTCCACACCAATCACTTCTTACCTGGGATTACAGAAATAGTTTTCAAAGCTCTCAAGACTCTGAAAGTTCGAAGAGCTGAAACATTGCCTAGGTTTACAAATTCTGTTAAATACCTGTAGAATTAAATCAGAGTTATTCAGAATCTAGGCAGAGTGTATAATACTTACCGTCCTGTTAGTCAAAGTATTTTCTATTTGTAGTTTGGCAAGTCTTTTTCTTTCCTAATTTAACCTAATGCATATGATTTGAATCATTTGATAAAAAGACATATATTGTATTTTAATGTGATTCATAGACTTAAATAGTCAAATAATTAAATGCTTAGTATAATAATATAGAGTTTTAATCTTCTATAAATATTGAGAGTGGTATATTAAGTAAAAGAAGCCAAACACAGCAAATTCCACTCAGATAAAATGTCCAGCATAGTAGGTTTCCGTAGAGCAAAAGCAATATAGTGTTTTAAAAGAGTTTGTACATGGCAGGAGAGGAGGTACCTACTAATCAGTAGAGGGTTTCTTCTTGAAGTGAATGAAATATTCTTAATTTAGACGGTATTGATGCCCATAAAATTTGTGAATATCCTAGAAAGCACTGAGTTGCATACTTCAAAGAGATGAGCTTTGTAATGCATGAATAATAATATTGAATGGGGAACCATGAGAAGCGTATCCATATTGCCATTTTCTTATAGACATGAGAAAATGGAGCTAAAGTGTCTCTAGTGGAGGGAACTTGATGAGTTTGGAGTTGGGGAGGAATGAGGAAAACAGACTAGAAACCACAGACCCTTCTGAATTGGCTGAATGTCTCAGATACTCTTATAATTCAAGATAATAGAAGAAATTAGTTAGGGCTGGGACTTAAAATGTTTATGTCATGTACTTTTGCAAAAAGATAGGAATAACTTTAAAATAATACAGAAATTCAACTGTGATGCTCATGTAGTAGCTCTATAATACATGGCAGGAGCAATGTGTGGTGACAGCTCAGTTGGGAATATTTGACTTTTTATTTTAATATACTTCCTAGCTCATGTACACAGACACTGTGCTTAGAATTAGAGGCCTTAGTCCTTAAGGAGCATTGTGAGAGCTTCTGACATACTTTTAGTTTTAAAATAAAATCTTAAGAAAAATGTGTATCCAATTAACACTGTGTGTATATATCTATAACACATGTCCACTCAGGTGCTGATCAGGAGGCATGATAATGCTTATGCAAAATTTACTTTGAGTGGAAATCACTTTCTGAAAATAGGTAGTCTTTTTGCAACTCTATTTACCTTTAAATATAGCCATTGCATGGAAGAAAAATCAGCCTCCAATTCTTGATTTTACTGGAATATTATTCTGAGACATTCAAAAAAATTTCCAGGTCAAAAAAAAAATTGAGATTACTTACGCAAAAACAATGACAACAAAATCCAGCCAGTTCCAAGGATCACGCAGGAAGGTGAATTCTCCCACGCAAAAGCCTCTTGCAAGGATTTTTATGAGTGATTCAAAAGTATATATTCCAGTAAAAGTATACCTGAAGGAGAGAATATGTTCAAATATTAGGTGTGAAATGAGGATGTCTCATTACAATCTTTACAGTTTATTACCCCTCATTAATCACAGGAAGGCATCTCTTGGAGGTTGCTGTTAATGTATGGATCATTCCACCTCATAAAGTACATTGTGCAAGGGATGATTTCCAGGAACTCTTAAAATGTCCTTCTCAGCTACACATAGGTATTAGATCAATCTAGAAAATCTCAATGGAGATTTTAAGACTAACATAGCCACTAACATGAGGTGCATATCATATTTATGAACAGGAAAGGGGATATGATAAGCTCACTCTTTTTTTTTTTTTTTTTTTTTTTTTTTTTTTTTTTTTTTTTTTTTGGTTTTTCGAGACAGGGTTTCTCTATATAGCCCTGGCTGTCCTGGAACTCACTCTGTAGACCAGGCTGGCCTCGAACTCAGAAATCCACCTGCCTCTGCCTCCCAAGTGCTGGGATTAAAGGCATGTGTCACCACTGCCCGGCACCGATAAGATCACTCTTTCAGAAACACTGTAGCATCTAATGATTCAAACTCTATTTGCAGTGAGTTAACATGGAGGAGAGAGAGAACTGAAAAGAAAATTGCATGCAGGAGAGGATAAAATACATTGTTTTATAGACTCAAATTCTAAACTTCTGGAAGGAAAAAGAACACTTGAAAATTAGCATTTAACTCCAGTTTCATATATATTAATGCGCACTTACTCTACATTTTTGGTCCATTCTGGAGGGTTACTCATTGTCATGAATATGCAGTTTGTCAGAATTGTGCACATGATTAGCATGCTGAATAAGGTAGCTTCCAGTCAAGGAATATGGGACACCACAAAAAGACGAGCTGATGTTGACATTGGTTAAAATGCCAACAACTTTTCTTTAGAAAACAATCGAAATGGATGAGTAGTTACCCTGTTGAATAAAATTATCATACTCTAAAATTCTTATAAGACCATCCTCTCATGAGAACAATTTATATTGGAATCTTTCAAGGTGCAGAAGAGCCCCCATCTCGGTCTGAATATAGGAGCAAACCCAGCATCTTGATGTATGGCTTAAGGTATGCTTTGCAAAGGATATTTGTGCACTAAGATCTTAATAGATATTCTTCTCAGAGGACTGAAGGGAGACAGCATGTACAAAGCAGGGGTGGCGTTGAAACGGAAGATTGTTTTCCCTTTGTTCAATACTATAAAAGTCTGCAGGAGGAAAAAGAGACAGGATGAAGCTGAACTCCCAACACTTTAATGCATCACATTGCTATGAGCAGCTTATACCTCTATGTGGTAGAACAGGGCTGAAGAAATCCTGCCCTGGGGCTTTACAAGTACTTAACACGTGTGGAAGCATCTGTCAGTCACTGGTCAATGAGCTCCAAGGCTGTTTTCAACAAGAACTGAGCTGCATACAAGTATGTAGCAGTTCTAGACATGTCCACTCTTTAGACAGTGTAATCTACAAAGTTCATGCTAAACAACTTCAAATAAAGTCACCCCAAAAGTTTTATGACATAAGCGTGTTTGTGATGATGTGTTGGACAGCTCTCTTAGCTCTCTTTAGCCACATTCAGCCCAGGGAGATGGACAGATGGATAGGTCGACGGATCATCCAAAACATTACATGTTTTCTTCAGTGATTACAGTCAACTTGCCATTTAGTTTTTAATGTAACTTTTCTTTCTTTTATTACATAGATTTTAACAATGGGTAGAAATAATCTATCTCTGTTTTTTTTTTTTTTTACCAGAGTAACTTTGAGAGTTTTAAAACATTCTGATAATTGTCATTAAATTTTTTCCCATAAATTTAAGTCATATCAGACTTCAAAGTATCCTTTCTTTCCTTGGTGTGTGTGTGTGTGTATGTGTGTGTGTGTGTGTGTGTGTGTGTGTGTGTGTGTGTGTGTGTGTGTGTATGCCTAATGGGTTCTGATGTGTATGCAAGGACATGCATATGCACATGGAAGGCCAAAGGACAACTTCAACTCTCAGGTGTAATTGACCAAGTTTTTATGTGACAGTGCCTATCACTGGCCTGTAACTCTCAGGTTCTGCACACGGAAGGCAAGAGGCTTATGGTATCTTGTGTGAGCTCTTTTTCTCATCTTGTCTTGTTTACATTTTATGTAAGTGTAAAAAAGCTTACTACAATAATTTTTTTCCACCAAGTTGATGGGAAAGGGGGGTAAGTTTGTGAGTCTGTGTTTTCACTTATGTGGGAAATCTATTTTTCAGGTATACATTATCTGAACAAACTGAGCTTTCTACAAACACATGGTGAGGAATTGTTATAAAAGGCAAAGAAAGGAGATCAAAACTAACACGAAACCCACTACACTATTACATAGTTTTAACAAGATCAAGTTTCACTGCATATGAAATTAAAAAAAGATGACTTTTGTGTTTTAAAATATTTTTCTTTTATTGAAAATAGATTTTCCCTTAAATAATATATCGTTGTTACAGTTGCCCTGCTTTCTATAACTTCTAGTTCCTTCCCACCTCCCTTCTCATTCAGATCCAGTCGCTTTCCATTTCTAATTAGAAAACAAACAGGCTACCAAGGGATAAAGATTTAAGTTAGCATTATTCATTTGCATTAAAACTTAAAGGGAATTTAAAATACACATACACAGGAATTACATATAACCATGAATAGCTGCCAAGAGTGCTCAGCAGGTAGAGACATTTTCTATCAAGCCTGATGATAACTTGAGTTTGATCTCTAGGCCTCAACATAGTTGAAGCAGAGAAATGATTTCCACCAGGTGTCATCTGACTTCAGCCACCCACCCTAAACACTAAACAAGTGTAACATAGCCGTGACTATAAAACTACCAGAAAGGCCGTACCTAAAAAGGAAGACTTCCTGTTGAATATGTTGAATAATTATTCAAATCAAATGGGTATGCCAATACCACTATCAGTTTTAACAAGATCCTAGAAAAAGTACATATTCTCGGCATCCTAATATGTATTTAATAGAATGCTCATGGCATGAGGTTATTAATTGACATCTATCTTTTGTATGGAATGAAATCAAGGGAACTCTGCCACTGAAGTCTCAATTACTTACTTTTTTGTCTGCATAGTATGGGTCCAGGTCCTCCAGGGGCTCTGACACCATTCCCGGGGGAATGTCTCCGTAGATGAAGGGTAACTGTTTACCAGCTTCCAAATCACTACTGGGCTTAGGACCTTCTTCTTCATCATCTTTCTTTTCATCTTTGTGTCCCTTGGCTTTTTCTTCAGAAATCCGTTGTTCAATGAGGGCAAGGGACTGTTTTGTGAAGTGAACGAAGCTCTGAGGTCCTGGAGGAGGCAGCATCGCCATCTTTTCATCCTGTATGTTTTATTTCCCCTTTGGCTCCTTACCTAAGAGGCCTGGATGACAATAAAAAAAGGAAAATATAACTACATGGCTTCTAGAGAAGACAATTTTAAAACTGATGACAAAAATATCCAGTCTTGGAATGCACTTGATAGCTGTGATTGTTATTGATTACTAACGTGACCTACGGTTCCCATAGGAGACAAGACCCTAGACTCAACTGTGAGGGATTTCCTACATTGGGCTAGCCTATGGGTATGACAGTGAAGGAGTCTCTAGATTAAATGAAGTGAATTGGAAATACCTTCTTTGAATGTAGGGAGCACCATTTCATGGTCTGGGACCCAGAACAGCATAAAAAAGAAGAAAGTCCTCTGAACTCAGTCATCCTGTGCCCAGTGACTTCAAGGTCATGTTGCCATGACTTTACTGTCATGGTGGACTGTACCCTTGAACAGTGAGACAAAATACATCCTCCTTTCCTTATGCTTGCTTCTTGTTGGGTATTTGTTACAGCAAAAAGAAAACAACTAATGCGGTCATAGAGTACTTTCCTTTCATGCACAAAGGCTTTCACTCTGACTTGCAAACCTAAAGAAACAAGTAAAAAAACAACCAAACAACAGATAGAAGTAGAAGAGCTAATGTGTATATAAACTCCTAATAAAGTATGATGTAACCCTTGCTGGTCAAGTAATATGTGTTACTTTGTTAAAATATTTGAATCTAATACATAACAGCTCTAACGTGAAATAAAGATGCCAGTTTCCTGAGTAAACATTTTAACTTAACTTTATTTTTCATCCATATGTAACATATATACATATATGTATATACACATACATACATATATATGTATATGCATACATATATACATGTGTGTATGTATGTATATATATATATATATATATATATATATATATATAGACACTGTTTCTGACCTATGGTCAAACTTACTTTAAAAGAAAACAAGCTTTTGCTCTGGTACTGTTACTGATGTTTGTGACTTTTCCCAGACAATATATCTGTGTTTTCAAGTGAAAGGTGAAATGCACAGGAACTATATGGAAATGTTCAGTGGAGTTATGAAGTAAGCTTTCCTCAGGACTTTAATGGTAATGTAAACTTTGGATTTTGTTATCCATGCGAGGAATCAGAATACTTCTCATTGTGCTCAGCATGGTGGCCAATAATTATTTATGCCGGAATTCCAGAGGGTAAGGCAGAAATCTTGAGTTCAAGATGAGTCTGGACTATATTGCAAATTCTGTCTTAAAAAGGTAAACAAACAACAAACTTGACCAACTGTATACTAAGAGACTTCATTACATAAATTAGGAAGAGTTGCCATATTCTGTTCTTCCCCCACCCCGACACCACAAAGCACAATGTAAAACCACATGTCAATTATAATAGTAACAACAGTGGGAATGTAAATGCATAAAAAAAAATGTTGAAACTATTGTTACCAAGATTTCTCTCACTCCCATTCCCATGGCAAAAGCAATAAGCTTCAATTAGAATAACATATTATTTTTCGTCTCAGGCACCCAGGCACATTGTAAGTGAATTGGCTGAGAAGCAGGGTCCTTAAGATATCGTAAGTAAAATGGAACCTTCAACATGCAGAGATGTCAAAGATGAGGCATGCCTCATCTGTTACTACAGCTGCTTCCAGTGTGTCTTACTCAGTTAGATGAGTAATTAAGCCCATGTAGAAATTGTACGTTTCATCAGAAAAGTTGAAAGGCAATACAAGAATTTTTTAATGTCATTTGTTTTAGGATTTGTAGAACAGATCCAGCTTTTGTGAGGAATGCTTTTTTATGGTTTTTGAGGTTGTCGACATGTCATGACACATGTCTTCACATTACCTTTCTAAACTGCTAACTCATTCTTAATTACGGGAAGTATCTCACCAAACACTAAATCTGCACATTTCTTTATATCCAATATTTATAGCTGTCATAATTAAGAGAAAGTGAGCTTTGTCTTCAACACACTTCTGTGTGAAAAACGCATACTATCCAAACCAAAGGCAGACTTAGGTTCACTCCAGTAAAGGCAAATAGAATTAGTAGCTCACATAACTTTTCTCTTCTCATGGAAAAACAGATGGAGTTTTAGGCACATGTCAGGAGATAATCACAGCTTAATAGAAGGTGCCAACATGTTCTGTTTGTGGCATAAAGATGGACATTTCTAACATAAATGATTGCATTCTTTGCCCTTTCTCTATTTACTTACAACCGAAAGGCATTGATAGGTAGAAGCAGAAAGGGCAAATATTGAATGTCATGGAGTGTTATATTTTGGAATTACACATACATACTTATCACTCAGAGTTATGAAGCTGCATAATCATGATTGAAGAAGAATAATCATGGGCAGTTAATATTATTACTTTGTGAAGAAAATCTCGATAATTAATTAATTTATATTCTTTTAATTTGAGAATGCGACTAATGCCCGAAACATTCTAAAGCATTCATGAAACTCAGTTAGACAGAGGTTCCCAGGCTTCACAGACTTTCCCTGGGCTCTTAGTGAATGTAACTGAAGGATTAATGATTATGCATATTCTAAAGTAGATGGTAAAGTCTTCTGTTGTTCCCCTCTCAAGAATTGATAGAAATCCATGTAGTAGATACATTACATGACTGTGAGTGTGGAACTACACTCAATTCCATTGTTCTTATACTTTCATTTTTATTCTTTTCCCTTCCCTTCTCGCTTCTTCCCCCTTCTTATGATCTCCTTATATCTATCTATCTATCTATCTATCTATCTATCTATCTATCTATCTATCTATCTACTTATCTATCTCTATAATCTATCATCTATCAATTTATCTATCATCTATCTATCTAATGTATCATCTCTCTATCATCTATCATCTATCTTATCTAATTTGTCATCCATCTAATCTATCTGATCTATCACCTATCAATTTATCTATCATTTATCTATCTAATGTATGTATCATCTCTCTATTATCTGTCATCTATCTTATCTAATTTGTCATCCATCTAATATATCTGATCTATCATTTATCAATTTATCTATCATCTATCTATATCTATCAAATGTACATATATATCATCTATCTATCATCTATTTTATCTATCTAAACTATCACCTACCTTTATACCTAAATGTCATCTATTATCTATCTATCTATCTATCTATCTATCTATCTATCTATCTATCTATCTCATCTATCTTATCTCTCTAATCTATCATCTATCTACCAACCATCTCTCTATAATCACTTTCACTATTCATGCATATCCTCAGCACACAAGCTCTTGAATAAACAAATGTCATACAAACAGAGGAGGTATGTGTATGTATGGTGAATTAACATTTGAAAAAGTATATGCCATATTTTCTTGATGAAGGATAAACCAATGGAGACGTTAAAGTACCAATTTAACATCATTCTGGGAAATGACATAAAAATAGCGATTAGATTCTGTCATCTTCATTTAGACTGGGGAAATGAAACTTCATTTTGTTTTAGTAATAAAACTTTTTTCAAGCAGAACAGGTCTAGTTGGCATCTAAGTGTCTTTGGAAGTTATAATAGAACAGGCTTGTGAAATTGTTGGCTAGCAGGGTTCTAACAGACAATGTAACTAAAACAGGAAAAACAACACAAGAATGTCAGTGATGGGATACAGCATGTCTGTTACCAGAGCTGCTTCCAACTCTCTTGTCTGTTAGATAAGTAATGAAACCATGTACATTTTTATCTCTAAGGTATCAGGTTTAATAAATGATATTTTTGCTGGGCAGTGGTGACACACCTTTAATCCCAGCACTTGGGAGGCAAAGGCAGGCAGATTTCTGAGTTCGAGGCCAGCCTGGTTTACAGAGTGAGTTCCAGGACAGCCAGGGCTATACAGAAAAACCCTGTATCAAAAATCCAAAAAAAAAAAAAAAAGAAGAAGATATTTTTGAGCAATGATTTAAATAAAGCAAAGCTAAAAATGTCTAATGAAAACAAAAAATCTAAATGTACAGAAACTGTTTTGAAATTTAGTGTATATGTGTGGGTATTTTTCTTGAAAGCATGGTGTGTACCCTGTGCACACAGTGTCCTCAGATCGCCGGGAACTAGAGGTACAGATGGTTGTAAGTTGCCATGTGGGTTCTGGAAATGGAACTTTGTCCTCTGGAAGAGCAGCCAGTGCTCTTAACCACTGAGCCATCTCTCCAGCCCTCAGAAACTCTTTAAAATATTAAATGAAAAAAATTTCATGTAAGAACCACATAATATTTAAGAGCAGAAGACATCTAGAAAAATTAAAGAAATATAATAAAAAGCATAAATGAATATATTTCCTTAATAAAATATTAATATAATTGTGTATTACAATGCAAAACTCAATAAAGAATAAAATATGACATGAATATACAAATATTTAATCAACATTTCAAGTTTTCTATGTAAAAAATCACAAATAAAGAAATATAAATTAAAATATCAGAAGCCAGATACTGTTTATTAATATAAAAATTATCAATAAAATAATAGTGATGTTTGAGAGGAAATATCTAATAATATGAATAAGGAACATTGTTTGCAAAGATATTTTGCATACCTAGCAAAAGTCTTAAATATATTGGTTAATGTTTATTGCCAAATGCTTTCCTTTCTAGGAACTTATCCAAAGCCAATAATGTCAAATGTCTTCCTAACAATTATGAAGATGTTTATTGAAATGTTTTTGTATTACATAAAATTATAATCAATACAAAAGTCAGAATTAATTAAGTAGCAAAATGAACATATAAGAATAAACCTATGTAGCCTTTTGAAGAGTGCTTTTATAGACTAATGGATTATAAACAACATAATAATGGATTTTGAAAGAATGCAAATTACATTCACACAATTATTAAGCTAAAAATTCAAATGTATAGAAATATACTCAGTATGTAATATATTTAAAATAAGTAATTCCTGGTTTTAAATTAGGTTTTAAAATAAGGAACATTGTTATTTTCTTTTTTAAAAAAGTGACTGCATTTATTTACATGTTCATGTGTTTCCTTAGTAAAATGTTAAAATCATGTAGTACCTCACATGTCGTAAGGTGGGTGTCAACCTTCAGTTTGGTTTTGCCTTCACTTGTGTAGCTCCTGAAGGTCAAACTCAGATTGTCATGTTTGATTGGGAGCAACTTTATCATCTGATCAATCTTACTAACCTATTATGGACTATTTGAATAGATTGTTCCTATTAATTTAATCATACTTTTGTTTTAAATATTTTATACTATAAAATGTCATACTTATGTCAAATTGATAATACTTTATAACAAAGTATTCTGATCTGGCTTTTATTTAGCAAATAAACCAGTATTTGTTACTGCCAAGTTTAAACTGTACTTTGAACTGAGAGGCTACCATACTGTTTGCCATTACTATTAACATATATTCCTTAGAGTGAAATTACAATCTTACCCACAATTACTTTTTTATTGCATCACTATTTTGCATATTACTATTTATCCTTAATAGTACAGTGAAGGATTATTTAGACAATTGCCAAAAGGAAATCCTAAATATGTTATGTTGGTACCTGGGACTATCAAAAGTTGAAATAAATATGAAAGCATTCAGAATACATTTCTTTTTTCAAATCACTAGAATCTATCTACTAATATCTATATGTCTATTATATATCTCTTTATATATCATCTACATCTTTCTAATGATCCATCTTTGAATTTTTTCTTCATATGTACTTTTAGTTACACAAAGTGATAACATTAATATACAAAGTGATAACATATTAATAGATAATATTATCATCTATTAATAACCTTTTTCTAATGGATATCACACCTTAATGTCTGTGTTCCCTGTGTAGTCACAGGAGTGATATCATGCAGATAATTTCATGAAATTGCTGGGAGCCAGAGGGAAAACCCTAGAGTCTATGAGTCTGGAGAAAATGATGCAGAGGGGATGAGGAGATGGAAACAGAAGGCACAGCGTAGCGTACAGGAGTTTTCTAACACACTGGAAAGGAGTGATCAGAGTTGACACATGTGGTGAGAACAGGACAAAGCAAGTTGGTTAGCCCATGGATTGTTTATTCAACAATGTTTCAGGGCATGCTTTCTGATATCACCTCCTCTCTATCTAACTACAAAACAATGTGATATACCCCTAAACTAAACTGAAAAATGAATTTTAGTATGAGCTATGCTGGGCTACTAGGGTGTTGTTATCTACCTCAGCTAGAAACAGGGTGGAATCCAGAGAAAGGAAAATTCTTGTTTGCTTCTCTTGCATATGTGTACTAAAATGTAGCCTGGGTATCAGGCTCCCAGGCATGTAAAGAGAGCTTGAAGCTGTCCTTCCCTTTTGAAGCATGACTTATTTGGTAAACAAACCTATAGCAATACACAGGTAGAAACAACATTTTCCAAAAGCAGTCTACCCTTTCTCCAGTAGGGATTAGACAACAAATGATAAATTTATACATCAGTACTACCAAACAGAAAGCTGTAGACTCAAGTGAATGGAGCAGATACTTAAATCCACAAAAACTTCCATGTACTATCAACTGAATGGACCAAATGCTTAAATACAGAAAATCTTACAAATACTATACATTAAAAAAGGATAGAGACTGCTCCAACCTGGGAATCCTTCCCATATTCGATCACCAAACCCAGATACTACTGTGGATGCCAGCAAGTGCTGGCTGACAGGAGCCTGATTTAGCTGTCTCCTGAGAGGCTCTGACAGTGCCCAACTAATACATAAGTAGAGGCTCACAGCCATCCATTGAACTTAGCACAGAGTCTCCAATGAAGGAGCTAGAGAAAGGACCCAAGGAGCTGAAGGGGTTTTCAGTCCCTTAGGAAGAACAACAATATGAACTAACTAGTATCCTCAGAGCTTCCAGGGTACTTCCAAAGAGTACACATGGTGGGACTCATGACTCCAGCTGCATTTGTAGTAGAGGATGGCCTAGTTGGTAATCAATGGGAGGAGCGGCCCTCCGTCCTGTGAGGGTTTATGCTTCAGTGTTGGGGAATGCCAGAGCCAGGAAGCAGGAGAGAGTGGGTTGGTGAGCAGGGGGAGGGGGAAGGGAACAGGTTTTTTTTGGTTGTTGTTGTTTTTGTTTTGTTTTGTTTTCGGAGGGGAAACGGGGAAAGGAGATATCATTTGAAATGTAAATAAAGAAAATATCCAATAAAAAAAAAAAAAAGGATAAGACAGGCTGGAGAGATGGCTCAGCAGTTAAGAGCACTGACTGTCTTCCAAAGGTCCTGAGTTCAATTTCCAGAAACTATATGGTGGTTCACAACTATCTGTAATAAGATCTGATGCCCACTTCTAGTATGTCTAAAAAAGGATAAGACTAATGATCCTTGAGAAGTTTGAGCGGATAAGAAATCTACTACATAATACAATGGCATCAACAATAATAAGGACACAGTTCTTTATAAGTAAAGACATGGAGATCAAAATAAAATTTTAATTAACTCTATTAAAAGTCAGAAATTAAATGAAAGTTAAACAAATTAAAATAAATTACACATTATAGAAAGTTTAAATGGTTGCAGAAATCGGGGTACCACTATACATAAAAGACTGTCAGACTGCCATTAACCATGCCCCACCCCCACCACCTTTCCTCTCCCATACTGAGAAAAATAGTTTGTGTAAATCTCTATTTCTGTATTACCTCACACAAAGTCTGATAGCAAATATAACAGACTTTGAAGTGTAATGAGACTCAAAATAGTTTCCTTTCTTATTTTCTGTGAAGAGTTATTTGGATTTGAATAGTATTTTAAAAAGCAGCTAGAATACAAGAAACAGTTCATATTAGACTGTTAGCGAATAGTTTGAACACTAGAAAGGGAAAGTGCTTCTCCAATAAGCCCCAACAATTGCATAGTATAATAGTTTTCCAAACAGACAGCAAATCAAAATATGGAATGGTGACTGACCAGCCAATGGAAATAAAGAAGCTTCTAATTAAGCTTGATGTGGTCTCAAAATTTAAATGAGTGTTCTACTTCCTTTTCTTTGGCAAACCACCTGGTTAAATATGTCAAAGAAAAACATTTTTATGATTTGCCTAGAGTATCAGCATATCATTTTGCCACCTTGCTAATTACTAAGACTTATGGGAAGTATAAGGATAGAAACAGATAAGAAGATGCAAACATAGACATAAGTGTATCTATATGAATGGATTTTTGTGAGTTTAAAGAGTACATGTGAGTTTCTTAGTACGTGTTTTGCTTTCTGCTTTCAGTTCCAGATGTGAGCTTTAGCATCCTTTTCCAATAATCATGCTTGCTATAGTCTGTCACATCTCTCTGCCACTCTGGACTGCTATTCTCTGAATTCATAAGCCCAATCAAACTTTTTGATCTATAAATTTACTTGGTTATCATGTTTTATTACAGGAATATACAAGTAACTCATACATAGCAGTAATAGACACGTCCAGGTAAGAGTTGAAATAGAGAGAGGATATTCTGTTGAAAAAATGAATTGAACAACTGGAACTGGGATAAATATAGTTCAAACTGCTGAGAACTTCAAAATGGGGTAAGAGGAATCACAAGTAATACATACCTTATTGTTCAAGTGAGAAAATTAGAAATAATGTTTAAAGCTAGCAAAACTGTGAGACCAACATAGTTCTTAGAGATATGAAGGAACTGAAAATGTAAGGAAGTGAATGGAGAGAGGTGTGAGACAAAACTTTGTGTTCATTTCCACCCATATTTCTTAATTTTACAATGCTAAATAGAGCAACCAAAATAGGCTGTAATTTGAAGAAAGATAACAAACCTCTGTCTTGAGTCAAAGAAATCAATGTGCAATTTCGAGTGTAGAAAATACCCATCTCTGGCTGGAGAGATGGCTCAGCGGTTGGGAGCACTGACTGCTCTTCTGAAGGTCCTGAGTTCAGATCCCAGCAACTACATGGTGGCTCATGGCCATTCGTAGTGAGATATGACGCCCTCTTCTGGTGCATCTGAAGACAGCTACAGTGTACTTAGACACAGTGTACTTAGACTGGAGTGAGCAGAGGTCCTGAATTCAAAATTCCCAGCAACCACATGATGGCTCACAATCATCAATACAGCTACAGTATAGTCATACATACATAAAATAAATAAATAAATAAATAAATAAATAAATAAATAAATAAATCTTTTTAAAAAAAGAAGAAAATACCCATCTCAGGGGACAGCTATGTCTGGCTCCTATCAGCAAGCACTTCTTGGACTCCACAATAGTGTCTGGGTCTGGTATCTGTATATAGGATGAATCCCCAGGTGGGGCAATTTCTGGATGGCCTTTCCTCCAGTCTCTGCTTCACACTTTGTATCTCCTCCCATGGGTAATTTGTTCCTCCTTTGTCTTAGTCAGGGTTTCTATTCTTGCACAAACATTATGACCAAGAAGCAAGTTGGGGAGGAAAGGTTTTATTCAGCTTACACTTCCATACTGCTGTTCATCACCAAAGGAAGTCAGGACTGGAACTCATACAGGTCAGGAAGCAGGAGCCAATGCAGAGGTCATGGAGGGATGTTATTTACTGATTTGCTTCCCCTGGCTTGCTCAGCTTGCTTTCTTATAGAACCTAAGACTACCAGCCCAGAGATGGTACCACCCAAAAGGGGCCCTCCCCCCTTGATCACTAATTGAGAAAATGCCTTACAGCTAGATTTCATGGGAAGCATTTCCTCACCTGAAGCTCCTTTCTCTGTGCTAATTTCAGCTTGTGTCAAGTTGACACCCAAAACCAGTCAGTGCACTCTTCTAAGAAGGACTGAAGTATCCACACTTTGGTCTTCCTCCTTCTTGCGCTTCATGTATACTATGAATTGTATCTTCTGTATTCTGAGCTTTTGGACTAATATCCACTTATCAGTGAGTTCATATCATGTGTGTTCTTTTATGATTGGGTTACCTCACTCAGAATGATATCTTCTAGTTCTATCCATTTACCTAAGAATTTTATGAATTCATTGTTTTTAATAGCTGAGTAGTAGTAAATAAACCACATTTTCTATATCCATTCCTCCATTGAAGGACATCTGGGTTGTTTTCAGCTTCTGGCTATTATAAATAAGGCTGCTATGAACATAGTGGAACAAGTGTCCTTGTTATACTTTGGAGAATCTTTTGGATATTTACCCAGAAGTAGTATAGCTGCGTCCTCAGGTAGTACTATGTCCAATTTTCTGAGGAATCACCAGACTGATTTCTAGAGTGGTTGTACTAGTTTGCAGTCTCACCAACAACAAAAGAGTGTTCCTCTTTCTCCACATCCTCACCAGCCTCTGTTGTCACCTGAGTTTTGCTATTAGCCATTCTGACTTGTGTGAGGTGGAATCTCAGGGTTGTTCTGATTTGCATTTCCCTGATGACTAAGGATGTTGAACATTTCTTTAGGTGCTTCTTAGTCATTCATATTCCTCAGTTGAGAACTCTTTATTTAGCTCTGTACCCCATTTTTAATAGGGTTATTTGGTTTTCTGGAGTATAACTTCTTGAGTTCTTTGTATATATTGGATATTAGCCCTTTATCAGATATAGGATTGGTAAAGATCTTTTCCCAATCTGTTGATTGCCATTTTGTCATATTGACAGTGTCCTTTGCCTTACAAAAGCTTTGCAATTTTATGAGGACTCATTTGTCAATTCTTGATCTTTGAGTATAAGCCATTGATTTTCTGTTCAGGAAAATTTCCCCTGTGCCCATGTGCTCAAGGCTCTTCCCTACTCTGCCAGAGCCTGTCAAATACAGAGGTGAATGCTCCCAGTCAACCATTGGACTAAGCATGGGGTCCCACAATGGAGGAGTTAGAGAAAGGTCTGAAAGAGCTGAAGAGGTTTGCAACCCCATAGGAGGAACAACAATATCAACTAACCAGACAGCCCCCACCCCTGAGCTCCCAGGCACTAAACCAAACAACCAACCAAAAAGTATACATAGAGGGACTCATGGCTGTAGTCACATATGTATCAGTGGATGGCCTTTCAGATATCAATGAGAAGAGAGGCCTTTGGTCTTTTGAGGGCTCGATGCGCAGTATAGGGGAATGCCAAGCCTGGGAAGCAGGAGTGGGTGGGTAAGTGGGGAAACACCCTCATAGAAGCAGGGGGAGGGGGATGGATAGGGGTCTTCAGTGGGGAAACCAAGAAGGGATTACACTTGGAATGTAAATAAAGAAAATATCTAATTAAAAAAGAGGAAAATACCCATCTTCTGCATTGGATATTTAGAGTACTGGCTGATTCAATGTTTCAAATATTTAGAATATTTAAATTTACTTAGGGATAAATTGTCAAGAATGTGCAACTTATTTTATTAATATATTCTAAGGACACAACATGGCACATGGGAAGATTCTGTCTTCTTCTGTCTCAATTTAAGGGTATAGTGAACACTTTACCAGGACTAAGCTGTGGCTGGGTAATGGGATGTATGTCTTTCCACAAAATCAAAAATCAAGATCTTAATATCTGTTATTAACTCTCCCATGACTGTCTTCTGTGCACAGGCATTGTACATTACATAAAAACAAGGATTTTTAGTCTGGAATTTATGAGTTTTTAACTCCTAATACTTTCTTCAACACTTCTATTTTACTTCTTTCATTTATGTAAGGCAATTATCAAGGAATACTTGATGTAGTAGCTTTCACATCATGTTATGTCACACTTAACCTAACTCAGTTTTGGTTCTTGACCACAGTATATACAAGAATTGCCTGTCTAACTTAAACACTGGGCAATAATTCTGAAATAAAATTCTCAGGGAAGGGCCCAATGTCTTTTTTTAAGGACTATAATTTAGTAATGGGAGTTTTCCATTAAGAACTACTGAAGGGGACTGCCACCCCATAGGAAGAATAACAATATCAACTAACTGGATCCCCCAGAGCTTCCAGGGACTAAACCACCAATCAGAGTACACATGGAAGGACTCGTGGCTCCATCCACATATGTAGCAGAGGACAGCCTTATATTGGCATCAGTGGGACTGGAGACCTTTGGTCCTGTGGAGGCTTGATGCTCCAGCATAGGGGCATGCTAGAGCTGGGAAGCTGGAGTGTGTGTGGGGGGGGTGTAGGTGGAGGAGCACCCTCTTAGAGGCAAAGGAGAGGGGGAATGAGATGGATAGGGTTGCAGAGGGGAGACCAAGAAGGGAAGGGAGACAACATGTGACATATAAATAAATAAAATAGCAAGACGAAAAGAACTACTTAAATAAATTATGTGTTGAGGGAGTGTATGGAGATCAGAGGGCAATGTACAGGAGCCAGTTGTTCTATCCTTTGCTGCATTGGTTCTGGGAATTAAACACTTGACCAGTAAGTCCTCTTGCTGGGCCAAGAAGCACATTTAAAAAAACATATATATTTATTTATGTAAGCATGCACAAAGTAACAGAGATGTTTCATCATTCAAGAATAGAAGAAATTCTCTTTAAAGACAAGTTTGAATTTTGTTTTATTTGAAAAAGAATAAATAAAATCTCAAATTTAAAGTGAGACAGGTAAACATAACTTATTAAATATAATAATCATCATAAAGACAAATGTTTATAACTCTGTGTCTGTTTTATCATTGGGCAAAGAAGAGTTGGAATGAGGAAAAATGACTGGAGGAAGGAGTTAGGGAAAAAAGAAGGGAGAAATAATGGAAAGATAGATTGATTGACATATAGATAGATGGGTAGATTGATTGATAGATTGATAGGTAGATAGATAGATAGATAGATAGATAGATAGATAGATAGATTAGCATATAAATAGGTGGGTAGGTAGATAGGTAATGCTTAGAGGAGAGAAGGAAGTTTACAGATGACTAAAAAGGAGAGGAGAGATTAATAAGTAAAATAGCAAATTAGTAACAAAATATCCATGGTCTCGGAGCCTACTGCCAGCTGTAAGAACAAATAACAAAACAAGCTTTTCAACATATTACTTTTTATTTTTAATTCTCTCTGTTTTAGTCCCCACTCATGTTACTGACATGATACCATTACCATCAGCAAGCCCACCTTTGAGTCTTTGACCCTATCCATATGCATTTGAGGCAGGCAATGCCTTTGCCCAGACTATTCCACATAGTCAATCATCGCTTAGACCTGTCAGCTCTAATAGAACCTCAGACAATCTGTTGCTAAGCAACAGACAAGGACAAGGAAGAACCACTGCTGTGGTAAACCAACTAGGAGGTACATTTAGCCTTTTGAGCATTTATTTTAGAAAGCTGAATTGCTAGCTTTTAGCACTAGATGATAAAATTTCCTTCCAAAGTAATAACATTAAAAGTATTATGTTTATCAGCCTCAGAAGTAAAAATGTGAATTATTTTACATGTTTTTATTTATTTATTTTAATCTATATTTCATTTAATTTTGGAGAATCCATATTTAAGTGTTGGATTTGCAACACTTCCTCTGCCCCCTTTCCTCCTTTCAACTCCTATTATGTCCCCCAACTCCTCAAATTCATGGTCTCTTATTCTTTACTATTCTTTAATTTTCATTGCTTTATACACACACATACACACACACACACTCACACACACACACGTTTTGTAAACACAACCTACTAAGTTTGTTAAGTGTTTCCCATATGTATATATGTCTAGGGCTGTTACTGTTTAGAATTGGATTATCTATCAGGAGGAGCATCCCGAGAGCAGATATTCTCAATAGTCATGAATTTCCCATAGCTTTAGAAATATACATATCATTAACTTTTTTACTTCATATTGCTATCTGTATTTTTTCTAAATTCTGAGTTCTCCAAAAATACTGAATATATGGCCTAGTTTGTTGCTTATCCAATATAATATTGGTAAAAAATATTCAAAATAATTTGCGCTTTCCTTGCAGTGTACACATATTAGACGAAGAAAAGTCAATGCTGTGTCAGAGCTCACAGATAAAGAAGAATCACAACCTGCACGGTCAATATCCTGGCCCTATAGTTTTGAGCTGTAGCTCTCTGCAGTCTATGTAATCACTTTAAACTGTACTTTCCTAATGAATACACAGGATTAATGTTACACAGTCAAGCAAAGGTTTCCTATGGGATAGAAATCTATGTAAAGTACATAGTAGTGTTTGTCACCTGCAGGCACATGTGCAAGAAGCCTTTAGTGCTGTGACATCATCACAGATGTATCTTTTCTCACCTGATAAATTATGGTTCTATTACTAAAACCTATTAATCATAATAATTTGAAGAAACTTCAATTAGTTTCTTAGCCTTTAAACACAAAACATTTCACATCCCTGTAAAGTAGTTAGTGTGAATAAATGACTTTAGGATAAGTTTTGAAGCTGGACAATATGAGATATGAATTTTGGATTTACCATTAGCCATGAGAATGTGACATTTAAAATACACTTCTCCTTGTCAAAAATGTAATTGGAAGGACATTAACATTAGCAGTTGGTTCATAAATTGCCACTGTAGACCCTGTAAAATTGAGCCTAGACCTGATTGCTCAGAGGATTAGTTTGTGGCCCCATTGCTTTCATTCAGGTAAACTCTCATTATTTTAACTTTATTTGAAGATATCATAAGCATCGTTAATTAGAACAAGTTACATGGTTCAGGAAATGCCATTATGATTTTTAGCTCTTTTAGAAATCATAATCAATATTTCTAAACTCAAAAGGAAGCGAATTCCAACACTTGGTTGCTCCTCGGAGAGGCATTTAAGTGTCGTTAATGGAGTCTCTGAACCGAGTACAAGAATGATCTCTTCTCTCAGGCAGAGATGTTATCTCGTCTCTGCAATCTCTGCAGGGAATTCGGGAACTCCGCTGGTTGAAATGGATATTGTTTGGAAAACTTATCAAGAGTCAAACATCAGCGGTAGCTATCAGTGCAAAAATTTCGCTTTTTAAGGGGTCTGTTTAGTAGACTTTTGTAAAGTTCTTTTGTATAGAGAACACTCAAGGAAGAACACTGCTAGACACTGACAGTCCAAATTGTGAGCCTCCAAGAAATTGTGAAAGAGAATTCCCATATTAATTCTTATTCTAGTGATTGAATGGGGAAAGTGTGTGCTGTGCTTGTCCATCATCATTACTAGCAAAGGTCTCACTGGATCCCTGTTTTCTTTTGACCACATAGAAGGTGCCTGATGGTGGAAGTTTAAATTGTAATTACCAACTCTAGAGTGACAACTCTATTGTGGTTAAAGTAGGCTAGATTCATATTATGTGTACATAATTGGTAATTTCCACCTTATTTTGTAATGAATATTACCAGCATTTGTCTTACATATAATATCTTATGTCTTAAGATGGAGGTATTCTTTTAAAATCTTTCTCACAAACTTAAACAGGAAGTTTTGTTTGATAATTTTTAATTATTCCTTGCCTCTATAGTTATAACTTGAGGGCAAAGACACAGTAAATCCTTTATTTCAGGGCAGTACAAAATAGTTACTAGTTTACAACTGCATTGTGATCTCACACTATTTTATATACTCTGCCACACCCTGCCCAGTAAATTTCTTACTTGTGGTAACTTGGATTCCATTCAACAAAACAACTTAAAAAATTCAAAATCAGAATAGAATTAGTTCAAATCCAAATTATAAAATAAAACATTGAAAAATGCAAAAATATGTAAAATCTATCTTTTATATTGAGCATCACTGTTGCCAAGTGGAAACTCTTTGAAAATGTCACTTCTAGAAACAGTTATGATTTTTTAACAGGTAAAATTTGGACTGAGTATCACTCACTTTTGAAGCATTTTCAAGTCATTATGAAATCTCCAAAAGCATATTTAGAAAGAACCTTAAATCATATTAGTGTTCATATCAGTGAAGACAACTTAGATTTATAACATATACCATTAATATGATATGATAGGATAGGATATGATGACATTCATTTTATTAGTGTGGTACCTGCCCTGAACTTTTAATGTAGATCTTTCAAGAGAAAAATATTAGAAAAGCTCAATCTAAGAATAGGTCACATGGGACAGATTATAGTGATTGGCAAGATACTGAACCTCAGTGCATGACTGTGTGGGATTTTCTGATTTATGTCACCTAGGGTAGGAAGATTCACCTTAACTGCCAGATTGAATAAAATGGAGAACATAAACTGAGGACCATCACTCTTCGCTCCTTCTCGACTACAGAAAGAGAGTGGCTAGCAATGTCAAGCTCTTAGCACTGCAGTTTTCCTACCATGGTAGACTACACCATACTCTGGGAGCCAGATAAATCCTTCCTGAACTACCTTTCATCCAGCATTTGGTCCAAGTAGCCAGTATAGAAAACTGGTCCTGAGATGTTCGACTGTTCACTGTGATAAACCTGGCTGTGTGGTCTTTAGACCTTCGGAAGTGGTTCATAAGGAGAATATGGCACACAACGGAGAGAAACAGGCCATTCTGATCAAAGCTTGGGAGACAGGAATATTGAGAGAAACACGGGTAGTGGAGAGTTGGATCCTGAGGTTTCCAGAAAGAGAAATGACTTTGCCTTGATTGGGCTCTGGGGCACTTGTGCGATAACTCTGACTAAGAACTGGCTTTATTCTGTCCCCTATTCTAAGAAATCCAAGGTGGCTGAATTTAAAGGAAATGACAAGTTTGTTTGGCAGAGGAGATTTCAAGACAGAAACTTATTCATCCATGCCTAGAAAGATAGTGGAGGAGAGAGAGAGAAAGAGAGAAACAGAGAGAGAGAGAGAGAGAGAGAGAGAGAGAGAGAGAGAGAGAGAGAGAGAGAGAGAGAGAGAGAGAGAGAGAGAGATTGAAAGAGAGAGGCAGAAAGACAGTGAGAGATTTGTAAGTTGTGTGAGCAAGTGAGCAAGTTTAAAACCTGCCACTCTGCACTGGGCCAACAGAAAAAGTGAGGTTATGGCAAGCCCAGAAAGTGTTAAATTGGGTTTGAGACAGTAGGTCATGGCAGAGAATTGAACAGGGGAGGGGAGGGAATAACCACTTTTCTAAAGAAACACTTTAGAAAAAAGTCATATGCATGCCTACTATTCTATAAGCTTCATATAATATATAAAAATAGTTACACTTATACCCTATAATGGAGAGATAATGACTCTACTAGGTACTGCATTATAACAAATAAAAATCTCAGTGCTTAATACAGGCTATTTATTTGTGGGTTTGTTGGTTATGGATCCTCAAACATTATAGGATATTGCCAGTTTTTGGTTACCTACTAGAACTTGACCTTAAGACACTATGGTTTGCCCAAATCAAATGTGAGTCATAGACCAAGGAGAAATCAAACTAGTATTGCACTGGAATCTTTCTGGCTGCTGGTTAGATTTCATAATACTGGGAGATGCTACTGTACTTGACAGGTTATAAAAAACAAAGATGACACAAAGTTGAGTAGCTACTCAAAGGATATCAGTGACGAGATAGAGATGAGTATGGCCAGATAGACTTACAATACACCAAAGATCTAAGCAATCCAATCAAGAAACAAAATCTTTTCCAGGATAGGATTTAGAAAAAACTTTGTGCAAAAATAAATCTCAGAATGGACCTTATATAAAAATAGGAATGTTCCATGGTGGCAAATTTCTCCAAGGTAGGAAAATCATGAGTTCAAAACCAGCATGTAATAAATAACAAATTTGAGGTCAGCCTGGTCTACAGAAGACCCTGTCTAGAAACAAATAAAACAAATCAATCAAACAAGGAAACACACACAAAAAAAAATGTTGCAGTTACTGCCTCATGCTCCTATAGCTGGGTTTCTCAGTGTTCACATTACCTTTATCTAAAGTATATCTGTGAGAAATGATGCATTTAAGACAAGGGACAATTAATTCAAGATCCCACATCTTACTAGTGTTAATTAAGATGAGTTACAATTAACACAGAAAAAGATGTTTTGTGTCACACAAATTGCATTGCTTTGATCAATAAGAGATCCATTAGAAACGCTGATCAATTTTTTAAGTCTTTAGACTTGGTAAGATAATTTTCTATAAATGCACCCTCCTGGGTCAGGAATGAGCTTTCAGTTTATAAACAGAACTTGACTGGAGTCACTATGTCTGAGTCTAATTACACTTGAGAGTCTTATGGCTCAATGGGCTAAAGAGTGCATGGTAAGGGATTTTGTTTTTGTTTTGTTTCTTTTAGAATATGAACAGCTTAACTCATCTGTGGTAAATTACCAAATAATTTTACATTACTAAATTAGATCCTTATTACATAGCCGTATTAATGATTTTCTCAAGGTACAAATGCTACTCTTTTGGTTCTGTGTTGCTTTGGGAGCTGGGGTAACACAGTTGAAAGAAACCTATCTAACTCAAAAATGATTTTTACAGAAATCCAAGTGTCTTTTGTCATCAGTGGAGCAAAGTGACAGCTCCAGTGTGACTGTCAAGGAAACACTTACAGATGGTTATAAACACAAAAGCCTCTTTGGATAGCACTGAAGTTAAAATATTTCTCCATCCCTTCACATCCTTTTCTTTGAAGTATCGAAAATCCAATGACAGAAAAGGCATCATTGTGGAAGGCTGGGAATGCAGTGCTTCCGTTGGTAACACTATGAAATGAGAACTAAAATCACCTTCAGGTGGAGCTTGTCACTCTTATGCATATTGGTACCAAAGGATAGAGTGGCCGTGGCTTCTTTCTTCACTAAGCCTACACACACAAGTGGGATATCAAGATTGTAAAATTGCTTTTTCTCTTCATCTAGTTTGGCTTTCTCATTTACTTAGCTTTCATGATTTGTCTTGTTTATGGAAAGCAAGGTAGTTATACAATAAGTGATAAATCCATTCATGCCAAGGTATTTGGGCAATATTGGGCAATTATCAGAAAGATATTACAGAGGCACAGTGTGCCTAGACTCAGATCACTGATGACATGGTCCTGTGTGACCACATCCCACCAAGCCTTTCTTCCTTCTCCCTGTCTTTGTTTTTTTTCTTAATAAAAATTTAGGATAGTATACAAATAATGGGTTTCATTATGGCATATTTACATATACTATATATGTCAGTAAACTTTCTTCCTAATCATATTCCTCCCCATCTGCATCCCACACAGCCATCCCCACGCCAGCTGATTACATCTCTTCCCCTAATTAGTCACAAGTTCTGTCTTATTACATATTTAAGTAGCCTCTGTTTCCCAACTCCCCAAATATATCTTCATTCTTATTATCCTCTTCCTAGTTTCATAATCTACACATAGTGTTTGAAAATGCATATACACCTAAACACACACCACACACACACACACACACAAACACACACATACATACACACCACACACACATACACACTACACACACACTACACACACATACACACCACATACACACCATACACACACCACACACACATGCACACCACACACACACACACACACACACACACACCATACACACCACATATACACCATACACACACAGCACACACATACACACCACACATACACCCCCCACACAACACATACAAACCACACATATGTGTTGCTTATATGTATGCCTTATTGAAGACCAAGAAGAAATGAGATTCGTCAGGTAGTTTTGTTGTAAATTTATAGAGAAGGTTGAAATGAGGAAGTGAACAGCCCCTCTGGAGACTGATCTCATAAGTGAACTTTCTTGGTGACAAACACAGTTTTGTTGAGCAGATGGGAAGAAAGTGGAAGAAAGATCATGCTAACTGCTTAGATAAGAGTGTACATTATATACACTAGTGATTAATTTGGTGTTACTAATAATGTATTGGTATCACACTAAGGAAAAAAATGAAAGCACTTCCCCTTGGAGTCATTTAACAAATAAATAAATAAATAAATAAATAAATAAATAAATAAATAAATGTTCTGCAAAAGCATAAAAATCACTGTGTTTTTTTTTCTGAGTCTTTTTCTGTTTTGCTTAACAATGTAATTTCCAGTTGCATCCATTTTTTTTCTGCAAATGTCATTATTTCAACTTTCTAAATGACTGTATTAAAATACCCTGTGCATCTGTATGATATTTTTCTCATTTATTCCATTGCCACATTCTAGGTTGGTTCCATTCCCATTTTCTGTGTATTGTCAGTAGCACAGATATAAACACAGATGTTTAAGTGAAAGTATAAAAAAAAAATCTTTCATCTTGATAGTCATCACATCAATCTACTGAAAGAAAAATCTGATTTGTTTGTTTGTTTTTTTGTTTTTTTTTTTAAGTGCTGCTTAGCCATTGAATACCTGTATGGTTTAGATGTCCAACTGAGTCTGGAGAACGCAGGGTAGGACAGTATCTTAGTTAGGGTCTTAGTTCATTGGAGAGACACTATGACCAAGGCAACTCTTATAAAGCACAATATTTAACTAAGGCTAGCTTACAGGTTCAGAGGTCCAGTCCATTATCATCCAGGTGGGAGCATGGCTGTTTCCAGGTAGGCATGGTGCTGGGGAAGGAGGTGAGAGTTCTTCATTGAAAGGAAGCCAAGAGCAGACTGTTTTCAGGCATCAAGAGGAAGTGTCTCAAAGCCAACCTCCACTGTGACATACTGCCTAATAATGCTACTCCTTGGGCCAAGCATATTCAAGCCACCACCGGGAGTAAAACCAAAGCCAAGCTTAAGGATGTTATAAGACTCTGAAGAGCCTTAGCTTACCAGGAACCCCTGAGTGAACCACATGGAGCTGGGAATCGAGGCAAAAAGCAAGAGGAATTTATTGTTCCAACAAATTGGGGTCCTCCTTCACCTGAAGGAGAGATGGTGACCTACCCCCCCCCCCACACACACACACACAGCCTGTTTGGTAAGTCTTTATACAGTTTTCAGAGCAGCAGCCGTTAGGGACACAATGTGATTAGCAGAACAGCATGACTTTTAAATTGATTGGTCTTTAGGGAATAAGGTGGCAGAGACTTTCCTTGTCTGTAGGTGGCCAATGGTTGGGGTCTGCCCAGAGGAAAGTGTTTACCTGCTCTAGGCCTCTCCAACCCACAGGTGGCCAATGGTGGATGTCCTGTGGAATGTTAATTAGCCTTCCTCTTCTGGAGGGGAGGGGTCTGGTAGAATTTTCCAAAAGGTCCTGAACTGACTTCTTCAGATGGTAGGTGTTATAAACAGGAGATATTCCTCCTTTTTGTGATCTGAACACCTGATATCATGGTTTGTTTTATTTGTGAAGATTTCTAGGTACTATATTTTTTATAATACATGTTTTCCTACATTGTATTTATAAAATTATGATATTTTTATTAGTGTATATTCACCATAAAAGTTATAGATTTTAATCCAACATTTACACTTGCTCATATGTATCTTACCCTTCTACTGCCACATGCCCTGACCACTTCTTTCCTCTTCCTAAATATTCCCATATTTTATATGATATTGTGTATATGAGATTCAATTGTAATATACATAAACTGAATTCCACGCATGAGAGAAAGCAACTGATTTTTTTTTTGTTTTT
>NW_022196897.1:53356144-53383416 GCF_008632895.1 Mastomys coucha
TTTGTTCATTTTGTCTAACACAATAATCTAAAGTTATATCCCCTTTTCCTTTAAGCGACCTTTTTACGTGTGTTTTAGAAGGAATAGAGCTGCATCTATTCTTTGGTTTGTTTGTCTTAAAATTTTTAAAAATATAAAATATTTTGATCAAACTTTTACCCTCCTCCAATTTTTCTGAGATCCACCCTGCTTCCTACCTACCAAACTTCCCAGCCCTCCTCTCTCTCTGTTTTGAGTAACTCCCCACACCTGCTTCACCACTGATTTCTGAAGTATCTTTACCAGTTGATCTATTGTCCTACTGAAGGTAGTTCTGCTTACAGAAGGAAGAATGTTAGTGCAGTAAGAAATGGAGGCACTGGGGCACACACTCACTCACTCTGCATATGCAAAGATGAACTGATGTTATAGAAGAAAAGCTGGAGAACTGGGCAGTAATGATTATTTCATGGATTGTAAAATTGTGCAAAATGTATGAATGAGTCTATCTATTTTCTTATATAAACAAAGTATACATCTCTTCATTTCATCTTCCATTATTTTTACATCTATGTGGTTTTTTGTTTAATGTAATTTCTGCCAGGTTTAAAAAAAACTGGAAAGGTTTTTTTCTTTCTGTGTCCAAAAATTATTTTCCTATGTAATTAGAATTTAAACTCTAATTTTAAAAAATAGTCCTATTTTAAAAGGGGTTTAGTAACAAAAAATTAAATAGTAACTAGGTAACTATCAGTTAAATTGTACAGGGTTATTATTGACATTACAATTTATTTTAAAATTTCATCATAATAACTGACTAGTAAAATTCATGGGATTCACCTTCAAAGTTTTGAAAAATTAAGGTCAAAGACTAGAGCAAAAATAAAGAATAAATTCTATACATTGCCGGCTCCTTATCATACAAGCTACAAGACAAGGAGACTGATTTTGAGTCACCCCTATTCAGTTGTATATATAATGAATGACAAAAGGATTCAACCTGTGTGACTCTGAGATCCTTTTAAAATGTTTGCTCCATTTTAATTTTATTTCAGCAAATATTTATTTCTTATTTTTTAAATTCATTTTAGAAATAAAATGCTGTTGAAATCATGATCCTCCTGACCCTGTCTCTAAATTGCCTTCAATACCGTCTGGTGTTTTCAAGCCTTGCCAACAACATTCAAAAGATACGTTTTGCTGCTTATAATACACAGAGGAGTAGAATACGAAGATACATTTAAATAAAGTTTAGTATGACGTCTCAAAGTATCAAGTCTAGTTTACCATGCATATTTTTGTTGTTTGACTTTCTCTTGTGAATTTTTTGGTGGCATTTTTTTTTTTTATTGAAGAGTCTGCCAAATACCAAGCCTAAAGCCAGATGTTGGAGACACAAATAAAAAGGAGACATTTTTAGTACTGGCCCCCTGGGGCTCACAGTCTACTGGGGAGTGCAGGGAGGTAAACAATCACAGATCCTGCCAGCTGGGAGCAGAGCACCCAGGAAAGACACCTGACCTGGACTCAGGAAGAACTCAGTCAGGGGGAGATGGGACATCAGTGGGTCTGTCCCTTGCAGCCCCCTAACTCCTTCTATGGTGATTCAGTGCCTTCATAATACTCCACACCAGCTGAGGGCCTCAAGTTGTTCCCTCATTTCCAGGCTTGCCTCTCTTCTAATTTGTCCTCTGTGATCTCAGTTTTTCCAGACCACAAACGAGTCATCTCAGCTTCGCTTAATCAGGAGATAGGAACGTATAGCCTCAGAGCATTTTTGGAGTCTATTCCCAGGCTTCTGCAAACTCAGGCTTTCCGAGTATATAAGAAAGAAAACCGGAAGCTCAATTTATTTGTAAAGATGAGCTAGCTTCACTGACTTGCAGATTATGTCAACTGACTCACAGGGGTCAGGTCTAGTCTCCCATCATGTGGGCTAGTGGGATCAAACTCAATGTTTCAGCTTGGAGGCCGAGCTGTCTGGCCTGCCTCAGGCCCCATGACACATGCTTTCAGTGATACCCAAAATCAATCTGCAGGAGACAGAAAAATGCCTGGAAGTGTGTGTGTGTGTGTGTGTGTGTGTGTGTGTGTTCATACGAGTGATGTCACTTAAGTCAATATTACTGTGGCAGAAAGGGAGTTTTAACTGCCACACCTTGGTAATTCATTAAACTAATATGTGACTACAAGAAATTTAGGGTACATTGAAAATGCAGGGTGCAGTATAAAATCACTTCATGAATCATACCTCATCCGCCTTGTGACATGAGCAATCTGACAGACTTTTATGGTAATATCGAGGACAGAGAAGGGGCTTGCTATGGATGCCGATTGGATAGTAGCCAGGAAAGCTGCTAAATATCCCATAAAAAGGCTGTCTCCATCCTGGCAAAGAATTAGAAGGCTCCAATTCTGCTGGTTGAGCAGTTAGGCTTAGATCCTAATTATATCTGTGGGTTGTTTACACTTGACACTGCCACATCATCTCATAGTTAACTTCCTGACAAACTCAAAGAAAGTCAGATTCTAACTGAATATGGTAAGCTGAAATATCTTAAGTCCGGAAAGCACAAGTTGGGTTACCCACTTACAAAGTTACTTTTTTATATTAAAAAGTTGTTACCCTACCATGTTAACTAAATGTATGTTTACTCATCTGCAAAATGGGTATGTAAATAAGCCAGAGAGTTAAATGCTATGTACATAAATCACTTAAACCTATACTTAGACCTAAGAGGCCTAAACAAGTACATGTTATTTCTATCATTTATTTATTGCTTCTACGGCTAGGGAACAAAATGAAAAGAGGCATCCATGAATCCCAGCCCACAAAGCAAAACCAAGGAATGAGAGCTTCCATGGAGTAGTGGGAAGTGCTCTGCCTAGAGGTCATCATAGCTTACTGGTACAGTGTTTCAGATGTTCTCCTTCAACCAAGTAGTCTCAGCAAGTTTGCAGGAATTCAGGAAGCTAAGGGCATCCATCTCAATAGAAGGAGATGCAGTCCTCCCAGAGCAAGCCTAGGCATTGTCCCACTGAGAACCTACATAAATCTTCATGAGGCACTAATCAGTTGTGACAACTCTCTGTGAAAATAAAATGCCATTGATGAGTCACTTCATCAAGGAGGTGGGAGTGAGACAACGTGGTGGGCGTTTGTACCTCTCTCAGGTCATGGAGTTATAAGACTTAGCTCATTTTACCTTCTGGTATTCTAGACATACAGGTGTCAGGTGTTAATCACAGACCATTTACCTTCCAATATTCTTTATATGCAGATGCCAGGTGTTAATATCACAGACAATCTGCTGCATATGCGTACATTCATTTCTATCGTCAATATCTCTTGATTCTTCTCTACAAGCTTTGATTTTATTATATATTTTATTCTTATCATAGATGATAAAATACCACATGTATGATAAAATATCACATACATGATAAAATTTTTTATCACCGGTTTCCCTTTGCATTCAAATGTTCTTCCTTGATATATTTTTTTTGTCTTTACCAAGTCTTTGTTTTTACCACCTTGATGCTTTTGAGTCAGTTTTGTGAAATATTCCCCAATCTAGATTTATCCAGTTAGTTTTCATCTTAGGAATCAGTTTTCGAGATTTTGGTAGGGGTATTGAGAAAAGATGTATCTTTATATGCATTATATGATGTATCTCGTGAGTTCAGCCGGGTTACAGAAGCTGTCTGTTAGTAATGGTGGTTAAGTAGGAACTTCCTGGCTTCCTTCGCTGTCTTTGTTATGAAGTTCCTTTGAAAAGATAATCTGAGATTGTGGAAATGCAGTTTCTCCTTAGATTCTTTTTCAGAATTTCAGACCCAGTATGATTTGATCAATAAGAGGTGTGCTTCCTACCAATCTTCTACATTTTAGAAGCCACTTTGAATGTGAGCAGGGTGCCATAATAATATATTGACACACGTGATTATCACCCACTTCCAAGGAAGCAGAACTGATGAACTAACTGAAGACTGGATTGCCACAGAGAAGGGAGAAGGGAGAAGGGAGGAGGTGCAGTAAATATTTTTCTCTAAGAGATTTGAAGCTCCTTGATGTATCAAGCAGGTTTGTGACACGTAAATCCATTCACAGGAGAAAGGGACAGTATGGTGAGAAGTGCCAGGTCTACGCAAAATGCCAGGAGACATAGTCATCTTTCTTTTCTGGGGAATTAGCCCTTTTATGTCAATACTTCCTGTTTCTCTTAGCATTAGCACCAGTGATTAGAATCAGCTAGGTTTGGAAGGAAGGGACCCTTCACATGTTACCTTCTTCCTTCTTGCCTTCCTCAGGACACTGTTCACTCACACCTCTTCTGCTTCAGATGTTTTTTGAGACCTTAATATCTTCTTTTTAAAAAAAATGATTAATTTATTATATTTTTATTTTATGTGCATTGGTGCTTTGCCTGCATGTATGTCTGTTACAGAGAGTTTTGAGCTACCATATGGATGCTGGGAATTGAACCCAGGTCCTCTGGAAGAGCATCCAGTGCTCTTAACTCAATGAGCCATCTCTGCATTTTAATATATTTAAGGAAATATTTTATATGTCTGACATTTTTGTCAGACAAGGTTGCCAAGTAGGTGAGTCTACTTTGTATCATATATGCAGCACAATGTCTGCACAGATTATCAATAGCATTAAAAATAGTTTTCGGATAGTATTATTTGCATGAAGAGTTAAGTAGGCATCTGGATCAACTGTGGAAGCACTACACAATCCTTACAGGGTAACATCCTCTGAATTCCTAGCAAATGGCTTGTGAACAAGCTTCTACAGTCTGACCGACCAGCAACCTAACAGTGTTGGAACACACTTCTAAAGCACAACCTAATAATGGCTTATAAACATACTTCTACAGTGCAAACTGCCAGCAACCTAGGAAGACTTTTCCATTCCACGTAAACAGTTTAAAAACAAAAAGAAATCAGATTAGTATTCATGTTAAAATATTTATACTCTAATGTTCATTTCATAGAAGCAAAGTGCAGAACACAGGATCTTTTAGTCAATAATGCCCATCTTAATGTAGTAGAGAAAATGCGGTGGGAGCCTCAGTCACTTACATTCATGCTCTGCCTCACACTTTTATGGCCTCTGAGACTCTGAGCAAGCCACCCAGCTTGCCCTAGTGCCAGTAACCTCATAAAGAAAACCAATATAGAAAATTTAAAAGTTTGATGATAAACTCTAACATTATTTTCTTGTCTAAAGTGTCCATTTACATCACTATGATTTTTCTGAAATTTTTAATACATCAGAATTTATATATGATGTAAAATGTTCAGCAAAAGAAATGGTGCCTATAAATAATTATTTGATAAATCATTATTTCATACCACCTTTTTTTTGAAAATAAGAAAAAAAATCTATAAATGTGAAACATTTGAAACCAAACACAAAATACATATTCTGATATTCATTCCCCAACCCCTTTTACAAGGGAATTCTGGGCATCAGTCTCAGATGAGTTAGAAGCTATATGCCAAAGGCTCACTCACCAACATGGTGGGGTACAAAATGGCAAAATCTTTAAGAGATGCAGATAGTAATTATGCCATTCAGGATGTGCCCTTAGAAAGGATTAATGTACTTGGCAGGGTCTTCCTTTTTTTTAAGAGTAAGCTATATATAGGATATAATACAGCTCATACCTGTGATCCCAGCTCTCAGGAGACTGCAACAGAAGGATCACAATTTGAGGCTAGCCTGCACTACATAGCAAGTCCTGTTCTTATAAGAAGAATACAGACAGGGAAAAAGACTAGATTATCATACCAAGAACAAACTTGATCCCAGATACCTAGCTCTTCTCTGCATGACTTTCATATGCATCCAGCGCTATTCTCACTGCACTGCATTGTCCTGATGGAGCCCAGGTGGGACCTCCACTCGATACTGAATCAGCAGGATTAACCTTTTAGCATCTAAAACTGTAAGCTACAGAAACACCTTCTCCTCCTTTTTTCAACACTTAGGCTCAAATACTTGTGGCACAGACTAAAAATGTAAGGAAAATTGGGAAGCTACATTGTCCAGCATTCCTCATGAGTAGAGATGGTACTATGAAAGATGAAATGTGAGAAGGGTTACAGTGTGTCCATACAATGCCTGAAAGGTGAGAAGGGTAAAATTCCACCAGTCCTTTTTTACTTCAAATGAAATATTAGTACTTTCATAATGATCTTAGGCCAAAAGGTGACTATTACTTCGAGGTTAGGTTGGAGAACAAGTGACATTTGAAGCAGATAGATTATGTGAGTCCTTGGTGACTTTGTGCAATCACTCAAATTCAAACTAGTCAACCAATCGTAGATACTCACTGGGAGCATTTATTGAGGGCCTGTGTAAGGAGATCTCCATTTAGTTGGGGAGAAAGGTTAGTAAATAAATTAAAATATTTTAGCACAAGTTATACTTTTTAATTAGGAGATTTAATGGCTGTTTTGAGTTTCGGTGGAGATGGGACCAAGGGTAATCTGCATGCTGGACAAGCCCTTTCCTGCCTTGTGACTGACTTAGAATACTTTACTCGTTTGACAGTTCCATACATTTCGATAACAGATTTTAATCATTGTAACCTCATTGCTCCTTCATCTCCATCCACCCCAACAACTTCCTCTACCATCCTCATGGTTTATTTGTGTGTGGCCCAATGAGTTTAATTGGCATTATTTGCCCATGCCTTGGGAGGCTGTGCATTGATGCCAAGGAATCCTTTCAGAGGCTACACCACTGACAAAATGACAGCCTCTTCCTCAGCAGCTATTCATGGTCAGTAGTCCCTCTGGAAGGGATGTGGTCTCACGGGCTCCTCCCTCCTTAGGATGAATGTTAACTGGTCCGATCACATGAGGGTGTGTGCAGATAACCACCATTGCCATGAATTAGTGGATATAAGGTCTGTGTCAGGTCCATAAGACTTCTTTTTCCTGTGTTTCATCCCATTTGTTGGCTCTTATGCTCTTTCTGTCCACTCTCCTGCAGCGTTCTCTTTGACCAGCAGTGGATGATATAGCTGTTCCATTTAGGGACAGGAACTCCATGATAGTTCCACAGGAACTGTCCTCTGTTCCTTGGCCACATTATAATAAGCTTATAAAATGAAGGACTATAAGATAATCTAATATTCAAATGACTTTAATACTATCATAAATCATGAAAAGACCATCACTTTGGCATTATTTAACAAGCTTTCAGAGGCACAGAAAAACAGTGATTTTACTTGGAAGAGAATCCTTGGATTCCTCCAAGGAACCCAGAAACAGCCTACTTCCTCCCAAACTACACCTTTCTCTTCTATCTCTTTGTAGCCCCGGTAGGCTTTGAACTTATAATCCCTCCTCCTGTGCCCTCACCCCCTCTTCACTCCTGAGTATTGAGTCCTGGAGTTATAAGTATGTATGCACTATCAAAATCATAAGAATTCATAACATAAGTATGCATTATAAGTATGTACTCCCTGCCTACAGTAATATTTAAGGTAGAGTTTCACATACCACATACAGACATCTTTAAACATCTCATATATACAAATGCCTATATTAAAGCAAATGAGTCTTCCTAATTGACCCTTTCTTATCTGTATCACATGTGACGGTTAATCTTGGTTATCAGCTTGACTCCCCTTGGACCTAAATTCTGGGCCTGTCTGTCTGGAATCAGCTGGACTCCCATATTAATACAGATGATACTGTCTCAGGAACTGGGGTTCCAGCCTGAGTAAACAGAAGGCAAGCTGAGCACAAGCATTAATCACTGTTTGCTTCCTGTCTGAGGGCACAAAATGTCCACCTGCCTCCTTCTCCTACCTCTTTCCCTCCCTGCTATGAGGGATGTGTATGATGGAATTGTCAACCAAACTGAATTGACTAAGCTGGTTTTGCCAGGTATTCTATCTATCACAGAAATGAAATAATTAACACACCACTCAAATCTAGTTTATGGCCTAGAAATGAAAATCCAAATGTTCTAAGACTATGTTCATTAATCCCTACTGAGGGTCAGTAACTATTAACCATCTTGATTTGATATGCAAATCTCAGCCTGCAATTTTTCAAACTCTTTGTTCTGAAAGGAACAACATTCAAATTAGTCAACATTAAAATGTAACCATTGGCTTCTTTCGATGAGGAGATCTTTTTACGTGCATCATTCATTTTAAAAATAAAATGCTAAATGTCATTGTGAGAGTCTTTTGTGATTTTCCATGACCCAATGTAAATTAGAAAGTGAACTACCTTCATATTGATTCTCTCTCAAGCATGAGTGATCTTGCTTCATATTCATGCTAACGTTTATCATTTGGTATTGTAGTATTGTAAAGGTTGTAACAATTAAGTTTTGTAATGGGGCAAAAATAAAATGTATGAAGTTTTCATTTGGGAGTGAACAGAATGGAAAAAGGGGATAAGATGCTAGAGAAGTTCATTCAAGCACTCCTGAGCCTAATAAGTAGAGAACACACTGCTTATGGGTGATAACTGCTGATGGTCTTTATGCTATTTCCCCCCTTTACATTGCTATGTAGCCCAAATCTAGACAACACACTAATCCTGCCGAAACCCACTTATGATTTAAGGAATTCTTGAGGCAAATTGGAGCCTTTCAATCCAGTCTGGACAATGAGGTGCCATTTAGAGGGCCAGACAGTTTGTCTAAGCTGACTGTGACATGGGTAATAAAGGCAGAACTAAAGCTATGATATGCTGTTCCCCAGTCCAGTATACACAAACTGACAAATATAATACTGGGAGAGGGATTTCGGTGTGTATGAAGGCTGACAGTACAAGAGTCCATGGCTTGGAATATTTACTTGCCATGAAGGTCTTGGCATGTGAATCACTGAATACTTCTCCTGATGAGTCATTTGGTTTTACGCAGCAGACCTGAGCTTAGAAATTCAATCAGTGACTAGTTTGTTTGGTGAGCTGTTCGTGTAATTAAATAAAACAATCCCGAGAAATATAATTGAATAATGCCTGCCCATCAAGAATCTAGAAGCCACACTTTGTCGGTTTGTTTAAGGCAAATTCCTGGCCAACTGTTCTTTAAAAATCAAATTTAACATGACAGGCAAGTTGCTTTTAAGTTCCTTAAGGGCACAGGCAAGTAATCACGAACGTTCAGACATCAAACATGGTACAGAAAAGACCCATTATCTACGTAAGAGCCTTCCAGTGACTGTGACATGATCTTTAACTTGTCTCTTCCTCACTTTAATTTTTAGATATGCAAAACCACATTGTTTTAGAACTATGTTAAGGTGTAACCCATCTTTATGTGCTTAAATTGTCATATGTGCCTGCCCCCTATGTGCAATCAATTTAGGAAGATTAATGAGGTGGTCTATAAATCTCTTAACTTTCACATAAAAACTTCTAGGTTGAAACAAACACGTTTATTAACAATAAAATACCGAGTTTCTTCTTTTTTTTTTAAATCTAAGTCAGTCCCTGATCCATAAATCTCTTCATCATAAAGCTTACCGTTGCAAAGAAGACAGTTAATTATTAGTGTAAAGATCACTTTGTATAGGCTGGAGACAACCCAGGGGCAGAACACTTGCCTAACACATGCAAGGCCGTGGGTTTTATCTTGAGCAAAAATAAAAACAAAAATAAAAATAAAAACTATAACAAGAGGACATCTTAACAAGATTAGTCAAAATGGAAGTTAGATAACCTGTATGAAATAAAATGATAGAAAGGAAGTCAAACAAGAACCTTGATCTATAAATATATATGGTGCTCATGGGTGTTCTATTAAATTAAAGTCTACTACCTAGCAGAGGGCTGTAGAGTACAGCTGGGCTCTCAGATGTTCAAGCATTAGCTCTGAATCAGGTGAGTAAGCTTTCACTGCTGTGTATGCTCTCAGATGCTCAGAAAGCATAGTCCATGTCCCTGGGGGCATGGTTTGCTGCCTGGATGACTTCTTGGGATGCTAAGGAATTCTACAGCCCATGAGTATGTGTGGGGTTGGTTGCCCCCATGATTTCTTGGAAAGAAGGCAATGTATAAGCCCAGACAACCCAGTCTCAAGGATCCTCCTGTTTCTGCCCTCCTGCTTGGAGACTGTAAGTACAAACCAGAACACCTAACTTTTAACAATGTAGCTTCTAGAGGATCTAACTCAGGTTCTTGTGCTTGCAAGACAAACACTACTTAAGCTCCAGTGCATAGGAATTCTGACTTTGACAATGTCAGCTGCGTTCTTTGAGATACTGCATTTTGCTCTCTCCCCAGTATTCATGTGCTTTGCATTTTTTAATTAAAATGAACTTCACTGTTACAAATACTAGAAAAGAAAGAACTCAGTCATATTTTTGTTTATTCTGCAATATCACATCTGTAAGAATGGAAAACAAAATGGAAATGAAGGCAAACTGTTCTTAAATAATATGAAGGGAACAGAACAGACTTGTGGGATTTTTTAACCTCAAATGATTTACTTTAAGAAAGTATAATTTATAGTTAACTGTACACAAGTTTTCCCCCTGATACTTGTATTGAAACATTGACTTGTTAACACAAATGCAGGCTCATTTACAGAACAGTGATTTTACTGGACCTTCTCAGTCAGTCTTTTTTTAATTATTATTATTTTTATTTTATTTTTATTGGTTATTTTATTTATTTACATTTCAAATGTTGTCCCCCTTCCCTTAGTGGTCTTCTCCCCGAAAGCCATTCATTTCTCCCTCCCCTTTACCTCTAAGAGGGTGCTTCCCCATCTCCCCACCCACTCCTACCTCACCTCTTTAGCATTCCCCTAAACTGGGGCATCAAGTTTCCACAGGACCAAGCACCTCCCCTCCCATTGATGCTAGATAAGGCAATCCTCTACTACATATGGAGCTGCAGTCATGGCTCCCCACATGAATACTCTTTGGTTGATGGTTTAATCCCTGGGAGTTCTTGGTGGGGAGGGTGTGCCTGGCTAGTTGATATTGTTGTTCTTCCTATGGAGCTGCAAACCCCTTCAGCTCCTTCAGTCCTTCCCCTAACTCTTCCATTGGGGTCCCTTGGCTTAGTCCAGTGGTTGACTGTGAGCATCTGTCTTAGTCAGGTGCTGGCAGAATCTCTCAGAAGACAGCGATACTAGGCTCCTGTCAGCAAGCACTTCTTGGCATCAGCAATAGTATCAGTGTTTGGTGCCTGTAGATGGGATGGATCCCAAGGTGGGGTGGTCTTTCATTCAACTATTGCTAGTTCTCTGGTTCTATGCTGTAAAGCTAAATTTCCTGGTTTTATACATGTGGCTTTCTAATAATATTATGCTTATTTCTTGATATATTCATGTTTACCAAGAATGTACCATTTGTATATTTGTTTTATTTTTAATGGTCTTTGTAATATTTGATAGATATTGCTATACCACTATATTTTCTGTGGAGTCATTTCCTTTGGAAATACATCATAATTAACTTGCCTGTTTATAAAAACAATTTAAATTTAGACCATTTAACATGGTAAATAAGATGTTTTTATCATTCATGTATATGATAGAATGGCATGAAATTTTTAACCATAATTAAAATTCCTACTTATATAATATATCACATGTTATTCTAGCATATGTTTTCATAACTTCTTCATTTATAGTATTGTTCTGAAAGAGAAAATGAATAGATTCCTCATATATATTACAAAACAAATGTTGATATCAGGCTTTGAGATTTATAAAGTTCAGAGTTAGCCAGCTAGTATGTTCTAGTAAAAATGAAACTGAGACTTGAAGTCAATTTTTGAGCTTTGAGCTCCATTAGCTCACCTCTACCATTTCATAATGCTTGAAATGGAAGAATTAGAAACATGGGGCATATAGTTGAGAAAGAAAGAGGGAAGTAGGAAAGGAAAGGAAAGAAAAGGAAAGGAAAAGAACAAACACCAAGTCACAAGTATGTCTAAGCATCTCCTTATGTGTCTTTGTTTTAAGATTCCACAGAGGAACAAGGTAAAAACTCCAGGAAATGGACTAGCTTTGGTTTCTGAACCAAGTCTTAGCTCACAGTTGCTATGGGAAAAATGATAGATCCAATTACGAAAAGACTAGAAGGTTTCCTATAATTAGTGTCTGTTGCATTGCTTTTGTTTATGATAATATGCAAGGAGAAGGAGAAGAGGGGATAACCACAGACAGGAATGGCTATTTCCTTCATTATTGTCTTATTGCTTTTCCACTAATAGTTGTGTCTCAAGGAAGCCATGTCATAATCATTCCATCAATAATATTAGTTTGTCATTTCACTCAGGAACTGTGAGGAAGGTCTAGGCATTAACATTATGACTAAAAGAGGCTATTATATTACCTAGAAAACATACATTTAGTAGAATATGACCAAAGAACAGGAAGTGTCCCAGACATGCACTCTAATGTATGTCATAAAATTTTATCAGATAATAGTAAAGTAGTTGTTCCAAGGTTGTTTGTATTAATATTGTACGTGACACTGGAGAACAATGATGTCATTTGTCTATAGAAGAAAAATATATACAGATATGCATGCATTTATAAACTGTTGTAGTAATGGTAGTACTTTAAAGCCATTCAGCATCATCACATTATTTCATCTTTTTGGATGAATTGAAAACCATTTCAGTTAATAGCAAGAGTATTTTATTCAGTTAATACATAGAGACAGATTCTAGTTTATTTGCTTTTTGCACAACCTTGACCATAACCATTCTTTCATAGTCATGTTCAAATAGTTCAATGAGTTTTCCTACCCTTTATTAAGATGATAAAGATGCTAATGTTTTCAATCCTTGCCATTAAGTCTCTCAGACTCTACAACTTTAATTAGAGTGTCATACATTTAAAAGTCTATTTCAGGGAAGATTTTATACTCAATGTGCTTAACATTGTATTCTTCAATAATTTTAATCACTCATCTTTAGCAATAAAATAATAAAAGTACAAATAAATTAACCATGCCATAGTAGATGAACATAATGCCCTAAATGAAAACTCAATAGTACAAATAAAAGATATTTATTTCAAATGTACAAGGTAGAAAAATTTAAAGACAAAACATAGACTATACTATAGACTATACTTTCAAATATTTAAATTAGACATTAATAGAGTCAACTAATGCAGCCATCACCAAACTCTAGAGAACATGTCCCAAATGACCTCTATCTCTACACTGAAAAAAATAATTTTAGCCAACAGAGAGCACTGGACGTTAGAGTTCATATTTTCAACATAATATTCATTTGACTGTTCTCTTGAAAAAAACATTCTGGAATCTATAAAATTGACTGAGTAAACAGATGAAAAAAATCTTATTTAAGGTAAATGATTATAAGCTAATTTTTTTTGTTTAAGTGAAAACAAGCACATTTTTAAATCACACTTACCTAGTTTTACAGATGAAAATTATAGGTTAACAACAACTCAATTAGATTTCTAAATTGTGTTTTGTTTCAGAAAGGAAGCACTCACCTAGGTAGGTGCCACAGTCTTAAGCTACTTTACATGCACTAATATTTTAAGATTCTTTTTTAGATTTTATCCCATATGTATGAGTGTTTTGCCTATATGTGAATGTATGAGTGCCATATAGATGTCTGGATCCCCCTGAGATCATCAGAGGGCATTAGGTTTTGTAGCAGAGGCCAACTGAAGTAAAAGATGGTTGTGAGTGTCCATGTGAATGCTGGGAACTTGCACCTGGGTCTAAACCACTGAGTTATCACTCCATCCCACCTATATTCTATATAACTAGAAATGTCTGTGTTACAACAAATTGCTAAAGAAAAGATATAAGGATGTGAGGAAGACGTCTGTCACTGTTGATTGCCCGGGTTGATTCAGCTGATCTATTTGGCTAGGCCAGTATCCCCTTCCTTACTCAGTGCCCCATGTGCATCCTGCATGAAGCTACAAAGAAGATGGCATTCTCAAAATAGATGAATAGATGAATAGAACTGGTCTTAGGTTAAAGGTAAAAGAGTGGCTATAATCCTTTGCTAGAACCACCAAACAAGTTTTCAAGAGAATATATAAACTGTCACCTAGGAGTTCATACAAATGTGAAATATGAGAAACCACTAAATAAAGCCCAGTGTCGAGAAGGCCTCTCAGAAAGAAGAGGAGCTGCAATTTCATACATTGTTAGGAAAAGCCTTCCTCTAGGTATTTGCCATTAAAGATCTTTGAACGTAATAGTCTTGCACTTGTTCAAAAGAAATTACAGCATAAATTTTAAGGTTATGTCAGCTACTCAGAGTCAACACATCAGCACTTCATCACTATGAATTAGATCTTGTATAATAGGCAAGGTTGGAATTTCTTGCTACTTTGATTTTTGTCTCTACTAAAAACATCTTTTAGTGATATTTTTTCATGTGTGTTTTCTGAAAATCCGCATTAAATTCTTTGTGTAACCATACAAATACAAACAAGGTAAGAGGTGGAAATTTCCATCCCTGATGCCTGATAGCTGTGCTTTGTGATAAAAAAGTCTGAACTATGTGGGAGGAAAAGATCACTAAACCCAATTTCTGTGTATTGGATGTGGAACAGAGGCCTTCTCTGAGAGCATTTGAGTCATGGCCTTTGTTACCTTGGTAAGCATTTTATTTTATTTTTCTCTAGGCACCAAAAGCAAGCTTTGACCACATTTCAAACCTCATAAAATTGATAAATTAGATTCAGGTTGATTTTATTATGAATGTGCCCCAATTATTCCAGAAGCTAAAATATTACAGCTTCCTTGTAAGATGAATGTGTATCTGGGAGAGTTGAGGTTTCAGCCCTTCATGCATACTGCTGATTGTACACTGAATAAATACCATAGAATAAATACCTTAATTTTGTGCCTCCCAAAGTTCTTCTACAGACTACATAGTTTAAAGACATATCTAGGTCTGGGTGTGCTGTTCTAAGTTTAAGTCAAAGCACTCTCTCTAGGTTCAGAAGCAGGTGGATCTCTGTAAGATTTTGTTGTTGTTGTTAGCCTGCACTACATAGATTTCCAGACCATCCAATGATATGCAGAGAAACCCTATCTTGAAGAAAATGACATATTTAAGATATTTTATGACTGTGTTACAATCGTCTTGTGATGTCCATAAATGATAAAGTTAACCAGTGACAAATGAACCTTCACCGAGCTGTAAGGACTACTGCAGAGTATATTGGCTTGAATGATATTTATGTGCTTGCTAGACTGTTGGGAGGGAGGGATTAGGAGATATGGTCTTGTTTGAGTATGGGTGGTCTTTTTGGAGGTGGTGTGTTGTTGGAAGTGAGCTTTAAATTTTCAAAAGCCCATGGCAGGCTCAGCCTCTCTCTCTCTTTGTCTGCTGTCAAAGGATCAGGATGTAAAGCTTTCTGCTTCCTTTTATTTTTTGCAGGGGGAAGAGAACACCATGACTGCCAGCCTTCTGCCATGCTCCCTACCATGATGATAGACCAGATTTCTGAATCTGTAAGCAAGCCCCAATTAAATGATTTTTTTAAAAAATAAGGTTTGCTTTGTTGTGATGTCTCTTCATAGAAATAGAGCACTAAGACATAGGATTAGAGATATGAACACATACTGGACTCATTAGTTTTATTTTCAAAAATTAGCAAAATCATCCACCACCACAATGATGTCCTATCCTGTGTCTTTTGTTTTCTTATCTCATGAGAATATCTTCTATTAAATATGAAATCCTGTTAAAAAATTACATTTAAACATAGCATAAAATCTAGTACTATGTAAAAGTACTGAACAAATTGTAGGTCCCTGGCATCACCGTTGAGTCCTGTTAAGGCAATATCAGGAAGACCTATTTTGCTAGACTTGCTCCTGAGACTTACAGAATGAGTAGCATTTGTCATCTGCCTTGAAAATTCCCAAAGGGACAAGAACACTACCCTACTGTAGAGGTAATGGGTGTATCATATTCCTACACCCCAGGGCCTTTGCAAGAACCTGTGCTGTACTGGAGGAAGTTTGTCTCACTGCTTTGTAAAGAGAAACAATCAGGAAACACAAAGTTGCTGATAACGTGCCTTATATTCTTTCTCCCATCGTACTGAATATCTCAAAAATATGCATAGGCTTCATCAGAGGACATTTAAAAACTAAGTAGCTCATTTTGAGAATCTTCTCATCACTCCGGTCTAATCTTCATTTCAAAGTTTAATAGTAAAGCTTTATTTTCATGGATCATTTTGTCCTTACCAAAGTGCATCCATCATGACTTGGCATTTCTCACAGACCATCCAGTGTTGTCTCTGGCACCCTAAACACATTTTATTTATTTCAGGAAAGTACTAGGATGTACTAAGGCTTTGAATGCTATAAACCAATCCAGTGACATGCAACATAAACTATATTAGATCCTGTAAAAGGTATATTGCTTAAGCTATACTGTGTCTTAAAGATGGCCTCTGGAGGCGATTCTCCTAATGAATGTAAGATGCTTGCTCAACCTAGAAAAAAAAAACGTTATCACCTGTTTGTGAAAGATATTGTTCAGCTGCTACCCTGACAACAAAGGCAAGCATATTCATGACCTAAGGGACTGCAGAGTCATCCATTATTATTTAACACCTAAAGGAATTGGAAAGTTACTAAATATGGTGCATTTGCAAAGAGACCTACCACTGTTCTTTCAATAGCATGGTTTTAGGTTCTGAAACCAGCTCTCTAAACAGGCACAAGATATGTAAGACCTCAAGAGTAAGACCTCATGAGGATGCACATAAAACCTCATGAGAATGCACATCATTTCTCATATTTGTTCCTCTCTAAAAGAACTGGAGGGAAAAAAATGGAGCAGAGACTGTGAACGAATGGCTGACCAGTGACCAGCCCAACTTGGGATCTATCCTATGGGCAGACACTAAATCTTCACACTATTACTGATGCTATGTTGTGCTTGCAGACAGGAGCCTAGCTAGCCTGGCTGTCTTCTGAGTGGCTCTACCAGCAGTTGACTGAGACAGATGCAGATACTCATAGCCACGCACTGGACTGAGATCTGGGACCCCTATGGAAGAGTTAAGGGAAGATTTGAAGAAACTGAAGGGGATGGAAACCCCAAGGGAAGACCAACAGTGTCAATTAACCCAGAACCCTGGGAGTTCTGAGAGACTAAGACACCAACCATAGCACAAACACAGGCTGGTTAGAGGTCTCAGACACATATATAGCAGAGGACTGCTTTGTCTGGCCTCAGTGGGACAGGATGTGCCTAATCCTGTAGAGACTTAATGCCCCATGGAGAGGGGATGCCCTGGGGTCATCCTTTCAGAGTGGAGGGGGAGGGAGGATGGAGGGAAGAACTCTGGGAGGGGAAGTGTGAAGGGGCAACATTTTGGATATAAATAAATTAATTAATACAAAAAGTCTAACAGAGAGGAAACTCAGACATGAAAATATAGGAAAAACTATCCCTGCTTCATAGTTTGTTGTTACTGTTTTAGCAGTACTCGGGCTCAAACCCAGTGTCTTGTCTATGCTAGGAAATTGTTATATACCTGGGCTGCATCCCCAGTCCTGTATAATAGTTTTAATACAAAACTATTCACATTTACTATATTTAGGTAGAACTCTGCCTAAAAAGCTGAATATTTTAAATGGAAAATTAAAGAAGGAATTCTAAGTGGGACTAAGTCATCCATGTCTCTCTCACTTTTTCTTATGTTGATGTGTCCTTATCTGTATTAGACACTTTACAAAGTTTGCATAATGATGCTCAGTTGAAAAGATAAGATGTTGTAATGTTATAAGCTAACCTAAATATTCAGATACTGCTCTTTCCAATGTCTCTATCTCTTGACCTATACCTAGAACCCGCTTTTAATCTCCTCCAGGATCCTGAACCTTTAGTCTTCTGTGGTTTCCACATAAACTTCCAACTTGATGTTCAAAATAAAATACATTATCAAATCAAGTGACTCCTTCAAAATACAGATGAGCATAATGTTAATACATTGTGCTAAGTCTAGAAGTTCACAAATAATTGCTCTCAGAAAGTCTTTGACACTCAAAGACAGATTTTTTTTTTTCATTTAGGCAATCATGTGAGGTCCTAGAGCCTAGGAGGTCAGTTTTCCTGGTAGGAAATATGTTTCCTGTACAAGTGGATTTTTTTTCCCTCCTGGTTTACTAAACCAATATGTAGGATGCCCCCAGTTGAAATAAAAATTCTTGAGTTCTGTGAGTTTTAGAATCTTCCTCTCAACAGTTCCACAATTAACTAATTATCGCCTGTCTGAAGCACCATTGGTACTATTCCATCTTTTTCCTAGAGCTATAAAACATTAAGACTTTAACCGCAGTAATCAATGTCACAAGAGCTCTGAGAATAAATCCAGGAATTCATTTCTGAAGTACTCCTGGGTGGTCCTTCTCAAGGTCTACCCTTCATTTGTTCCAGATTGAGAAGGTCAAATGCAAACTGATCCAGAGCAAGATAATAGAATTCCAAAGACATGAAAGAAAGTTGAACCTTTAAGAACTTAGAGTAAGCTTTTTTTCAAAAACAGAAATAATGTCCTCCATCTAACCCAAACCTCAGAATTTAATCTGCATAGTAAATCCTTAAATTTTCACAAACGTATTCTGTATGGACTGAGCCTTTTATTCCAACAAGATGACAGGGACCTAAAGTACAAAAATTCATAGAAAAGACACATCTTACTTCTAAACTGGTAATTAGCAACTCTCAGGAAGCACCCCAGGCACCAATCAATCATGAGGTAAAGAAAGTGAAGAACATCTCACTTTGTCTGTATGTAATTGTCTATTGATTGCCATAGAGACTATTTCCTACCAACCAAGAATGAAAAGGCATTCAATACATACATGTGAAAAGCAGCTGCTTCCTAGCTTAGATGTGTCCTGGAAGTTCAGCAAGGATAATTTTTTATCTACTTTTACCACTCTGATTATCAATAGGCACTGATGGGAATAATAAATACCATCCATTTCTTGGGGGTTGAAGAACTCAGTTATCACCTTTAATTAGTCCTATGACTTTCACTCTCTAAATCATCACAAAGCCATTCCTTTTGATTCTGTATCAGTCCGGTCCCCTGAACTATCAACATAGTCTCCCCGTCTCTAGATTTCCAATCTTTTTTAACCACTTACTTTGGATTGGATATATTTTGCTACTGGAATGGCAACTAAAAAAAGTCAACCCTTTTGTTGACCCTGTTACTTCTGTGTTTGCAGGTCAGCAATGGTATTCTCAGAGTATGAGAATAACTGCACAGGTCTTACACTTGTGGTGTCAGCCCCATTCCTGTCTGTGCTCTTCCTCAGCCCATCCCTACCCCTGGACCTGAGTTACAGGCTTTGCCTCAGATGGGATTCATGGTCATCCTTCAGGATGTCGTTCACGACTCCTTCCTTTTAAGTCTCCAAAGCGATTCAACATGCCTGACTTCTCTTCAGCCCATGGGCTCCTTACTCAACCTTGCTTTACACGATGATGTGGTATACAGCATCTGGTCAATACATAAGCATTAATTTCTCTTTCTCTCCTGTCTCTCTCTCTCTCTCTGTCTGTTTCTTTTTCTCATTTTTTTCACAAAGAAACATAAAAATGATAAATAATTCAAAACAAATGTTTCCAATGATACAGAAAGAAAAAAGTCACACAATTCACAAATTTGTTTCTTTGCCTTCTTTTAAAATTTTTTTGCCTTCTTACATTAATTACTTTCTATGTAATTTCTATTTCCTTCGATTTCTGCATTGAATCAGATATTTTATCAATGTTCTGAGAAGTTTTCTACCATCTTGTAATAACATTTTTAAAAAGTTACTTCTAATTGTAGAGAAAGTTAGATGTTAACAATACTGCCATGTAGCACACTATACCATCTGTATATGGTAAATTAGGATTTAATTTTATGAAGAACTACACAGACAACTGGGGTAGTATAATGTATAAGCCTACAGCTGTCATATTTATGGAAATATTTCAGGCTGGTATGGTAGAAAATGCCAATAATTCTGGCTCTTGGGAAGCTGGGAAGGTTTGAGGTCAGCTTGTGTTGCATATATAAGAATATGTTCTTTGAAATGTGAAAGAACACATTTAAATTGGCATGAGTAGTCTGTTTTGTATCTCAGCCAAGAAATATCATATTCTTAGTTCTCAGTTCTCAACTTTCTATACAATCCACTGTTCTATTACCTAAACCATCACTGAACATAAAAGCCTTTATAGAATCATAGTTTCAACTACAGCCTCTGAGAGGTTCTGCCTCCCCAGCTATAGCATCCAGTGGGTACTATCTCCTTTCCAGTTATAAATGCAAAGGAATGATTTGAGATTATTATGTAAACAGAGATATTATCAGATAGACCAGTGAAGATGCTTCCTCTCTCCGGCCATATCATGTCACTCATTTGGGCTATTAGATCTACCACCTTCCTGCCTATTTTAGTTAGGGTTTTACTGCTGTGAACAGACACCATGACCAAGGCAACTCTTATAAGGACAACATTTATTGGGGCTGGCTTACAGGTTCAGAGGTTTAGCTCTTTATCATCAAGGTGGGAAGGCAACACATTTCAGGAGGTGCTGAGAGTTCTACATCTTTATCTGAAGGCTGCTAGCAGAATACAGGCAACTAGGATGAGGGTCTTAAAGCCCAGGCCCACAGTGACACACCTACTCCAATAGGACCACACCTTCTAATAATGCCACTCCCTGGGCCAAGCATATATAAACCATCACAATGCTCCTGTGTTCTGCTTGTACCTGAAAATGGAAATATCACTACAATTGACTCAGAAAATACAAGAAAGCCAGAGTTCAGTGATCTATCCCTTTATGCCTGATAAACTTTAGGGTTTAGAAATTAAATAAAGGGAAGTGTTTTATTTAGAAGAAAAGATTGCTATGTATGTGGGTATGTTTAAAAAATCACTAACAAAATAATTTAAAATGACAATTACTCTAATTTATTATCTTCTCAGACATCAACTTGAATTGTCTGGAACTTGTCTTAGATGAGAATACAGAACTAGATTTTATGAGGACACTTTTTAACATGCTGGGATAGTCTGTGGTTCCAAACTGGCAAACATATTCTCTGTTAGTCATCTTCCACATGTTTGCTGATGGGCACTAGGAGGAGAAATGGTTACTCATTTAAAAAAGAAAATTATAAGTGGCTGCTTTACCTCCCATCTGGTTTAGCGGCAAGTGGGTTAACATGAGAAGGAAGGAGTCACTGGGACTATAAATGCTATTTTTATAGTGACATTTCTCTATAGCTAAATTTTTAAAAACTGTTTTTGAAGAGGTTTATTAGGGAATGCAAAGTAATTTACATTCAACATACTTATATTTTCTTATAATCAGATACCAGATATCTAAGATATTTAATTATAAACTTTCCAAAGGTCTAATTTTTGGACACCACGGCTTTCAGGGCAAGCATTTTACAAAATGTCTTGAAATATGAAACTCCTACAACGTGAAGTACAACAAAGCAGACCTAGGTGTGGTGGTATGTCCTTGGGGTCCCAGCACCTAGGAGACAGGGCAAGAGTGCCAGAAGTTCAATATCAGCCTTACCTTCAAGATGTGTGAGGGTAGCCTGGGCGACATGAGATACTATCTTAAAACGCAACACCAAACAAAACAGCAATAATTCAAAGCAAAAGCCCACATGTTAGCTTGGGGATGAACAAGTCAGAGACATTTCCTTTGTGATTTTTATCAAGACAATTACTTTTACTTTATAGTTCACAGAAAACCACCAGCTGTTTGATTTCTCCTGAAAAGCAGCTTTCAGCAACTGAACCAAGAGACTGAAAAAAACGACACACATCAAAGGGAAAACATGTTCCTTTTAGATGGGGCACATGGGCTTTTGCTACTGCGGTATCTGCATGACTTTCTTCCAAAGGGCTGATACATATTTAATACCTTATCTAATGGATGTGATTTCTCAAGTCACAGCTATCCATTAGAAGGCTCTTGCCCTGCTCCAGCTGAGCACTCACTCTCCTTACATTTCCTGACTCTGTGGTTTCAGAGAAGCAGCACTGGTGGAGAATTCCCCGGCTGATCCATTTGTCTCTACTATGGCCGAGAGTGGAGGAGATGATTGGCATTCTTTCAGGTTTGGGGGATGGGTAGCAAGAATCAGTGGATTCACCATGTCTAAACCTTCAAAGATGCTCTCAGGTACAACTTAATGATCACGGAATAGATTTTTTAATGTCTTATCATTCTAGGTTAGAGTGCAACAGACATGGGACTGTCCATATCTTTTCAACACAACTTTCCCATGAGTGTAAAACTGCAGTAGAATGGTTGGATCACATGTGCAGGATATCATGTAACAACTAACACAAATCGAAAAAAAAATCAAATGTGGCAAGTTAATGATGGTAAGTAACTGAGAAAACTGTGAACCTACTTAAAAGTAGATTGCCGGGCCTGAAAGATGGCTGCTCAGTGGTTAAGAGCACAGGTCTAATTCCCATAAACCTCACAGAGCCTACCTGTCTCTAATTCCAATTCCAAGGGACCCAATGCCCTCTTCTGGCCTCCTCTGCCACTGTACACATGCTGTGCATAGACATACATGTAGATAAAACACACAAAATAATAAAATTCAGCATTTTTGGGGGAGTGACATTGGGATCTTTTCATAATTTAGATACTGATTATGTTCCCTACTTGTGCATTATTTATGTGTAGCTTTTTCTGTTTTTAAAAATAGGTCTGTAATTTATTATCACTTTTAGAACACTTACCAAAATTATAAAATTAGCTTTTTCCACCTGTTGTAAAAGACGCAAAATTTATTATCTGTTTTAGTTTCTTTTGGTTAATGGTGACTTTTGTCTGTTAATGTATTCCATTTGTTAAATCAAACAAAAAATTTATTCCCAAAGGCTAAAATAAGGCTTTGTACTACCACCATAGAATGAATTTGTACTTTGAGGTCTTGTAAACATCTGTAAATACTTTCTTCTAGTACTTTTATGGTTTATATTTTGTCTTAAAATTTTCAGTAGATCAAGAGCAGGAAAACCAAATATTTGTGACATGAATGTGTGTATGTGTGTGTTATAGCATGGAAGTCCCTTTAAGAATGGAATCATATATAAACTTAAATATGAAAAAATATATCATGGTTTCCTGAAATGAATTTTACTAAAATTTAATGAATTAATTAAATACCCTCACTCAATCTCATTAGTTTTTTCTTTAGTTACAGTACACTCCAAAATATCTCCTATTGACTGGATCTCCAACTGACTTCTCTTTCTCCACCACCCAAAATACCTTGAAGAATTATAGTAAGATATTGAGCCATACTAGTCAAACTTTTACAATAAGGATGAATTTCAAATTACAGGTTATTCCAGGAATAAGCACTTCCCTAGAACATTCTGTGCTCGCTCCTGCTCTAGATTCTATCTTTATGTATTTTTATTTTCTTTTGGATTTTCTTCCTTTTGGATTATAAAAGTACATTACACTAAGAAAATTGAGTTTAGCTGGCTACCAAGTTATTGTCTCAAATATTAAGCATACCATCTATAAGTTAAATATGCTAACCACCATTTAAGAAATTTATTATATTCAAATATACTTTGATGTTTTGACATTTTGGCTTCACAATCATCATTGTACTTTTCAAAATAATGAAATAAACATTATTTATCAGAAATGAGTGATTTGAGAGTTGACAAACACTGCCTTTTATAGTTTCAAAAGTAAGTTTTTAAGGTTCTGGGAAGGTTGTGGAAGAGGGGTTGAGAAGACTGCAGGAGGCAGGGGACCAGGGACTTTGCTGTGAGACTGTGTCTCCTAGTAACTTCAGCATCTACATCCATAAAGGCTCAGCTACATGTCTGCCAGAATGTAAGCTGGGCAAGTATGACACCCATGGATCTGCCAAAATGGACGGGAGAGTCCCACAAGAAGAAAAAATCTTATCCTTCCCTAAATTTATTCTCCAGGAAATATCAGGAATATTTACTTGAACTCAGAAGTGAAGTGAGCACCTAAAACACAAGGGAAAAGAAGTAGGCTATCTTAAAATTGCTATTTTAGTTAGCACTTTAAATACTTTGTTTTGAAATAATATTTAAATATTATTTCATTGCATGATGAGCCTTAATTTTGTGACTAGGATTTCTTCAGTCACTTATCTTTTTATTTACTGGTGCCCCGTAAGTGGGAAGTTGCTGGCTGGGGAACTTAAACTCTACAAGGACTAGTGGATAAGAAATGTGTGTGGCTGGAAAGAACCCAGATGTCCCTCAACAGAGGAATGGATACAGAAAATGTGGCACATTTACACAATGAAGTACTACTCAGCTATTAAAAACAATGAATTCAAGAAATTCATAGGCAAATGAGTGGAACTAGAAAATATCATCCTGAGTGAGGTAACCCAATCACAAAAGAACACACATGGTACATGCTCACTGATAAGTGGATATTAGCCCAGAAGCTTGGAATACCCAAGATACAATTCACAAACTACATGAATCTCAAGAAGAGAAAGACCAAAGTGTGGATACTTCAGTCCTTCTTAGAAGGGAGAACAAAATACCCATGGAAGGAGTTATAGAGACAAAGTGTGGAGCAGAGACTGCCCCTCCTGGGGATCCATCCCATAAACAGCCACAAAACCCAGACACTATTGTGGATGCCAACAAGTGCTTCCTGACAGAAGCCTGTTATAGCTGTCTCCTGAGAGGCTCTACCAGTCCCTGACAAATACAGAGGTGGAGGCTCACAGCTAACCATTGGACTGAGCACAGAGTCCCCAATGGAAGAGCTAGAGAAAGGATCCAAGGAGCTGATGGGTTTGCAGCCCCATAGCAGGAACAACAATATGAACTAACCAGTAACCTCAGAGCTCCCAGGAATTAAACCATCAACCAAAGAGTACATATGGTGGGACTCATGGCTCCAGCTGTATACGTAGCAGAGGGTGGCCTAGTCAATCATCAATGGGAGGAGAGGATCTTGGTCCTGTGTAGGCTGTATGCCCCAGTATAGGGGAAGGCCAGGGCCAGCAAGTGGGTGTGGGTGAATGGGTGAGTAGGGAGGGGAGAGAAGATGGGAGGGAAAACCAGGAAAGGAGATAACTTTTGAAATGTAAATAAAGAAAATATCTAGTAAAAAATTAAAAAATAAAAATAAAAAAAAATGTGTGTGGCTAAATTCTATCCTGCAGGTTTTAGTTCTTAGTATGACATTATACCACTCCCTGACCCCAGCCCCCAGATGTTACTTCTAAATTACTGTAGTGAGAAAATAGTGACTTGAATTAATACAACCAAAGAAAAGGAGATTTTAAGGTTTGTTTTCTTAAGCTGAATCTAACACTAGGCCCTTCTACATCAATCAAGAATCAGGAAAATGGCCCATAGACTTGCCTATATGTCAGTCTGATGCAGGATGTTCTTCAATAGATATTTTCTCTTCAGTTGTATCTGGGCAACAACTACGACTATCTATTGCATATTATAATACTGAAGACTATTTATTCTGCATTAATTTGTTCAAGTGTTTACTGATGAAAGTCTAACTGAACTTCAATTCTTTGCAAAGCCTTTTGCTTTAGGGTCCATGGAGACTGTAACTATAGTGAGACAGAACCCATGCTTCACTAGTACTTATCATACCCATTAGCAGCTCAGATTAGAAAACAGAGTACCCAACATTTAGTGAGTTAGACAAAGGATGATGACTATTTTTAACGCTACACAGAAAAGGATCAAAACAATGCTGAGCAAAAAAAAAAAAAAAAATGTTGGAGGAATTGCCATTCCAGATCTGAAGTCATATTACAGAGCCATAGGAGTAACAATATGGCACTGGCAAAAGTTGTCATGTAGACAGGTGAACTAAATTGAGGAAACAAACAAGAGAATATGCAAATCCAACCATCTGCTATTCTACAAAGACAAACACTGGAGACAAGACAGGATCTTCAAAAACAGTGCTGAGAGAACTGGATACCCACATGTAGAAGAACAAAAGTAGGCCCGGATCTATCATCTTGCACAGAAAGTAACTGAATTGGATCAAAGGCCTAAATGTGAAGCTTGAAACATTGAAATTGCTAGAAGAAAACGTTATCAGAACCCTACATTATGTAGGTGTATGAAAGACTTTCTGAATAAGACTCCATTTGTCTAGGACTTGAGGCCAGCAATTGACAAATGGGACATTATAAAACTGAAAAGCTTCTGTATAACTCAAGAAACAATCAATCAAGGGGAGATGAAGTCATTAAATGCTAAAGAAACTTTGCCAGTTATACATCTGATAGAGGATTAATATAAAGAATATATATATAAAAAGGAATATATAAAGACCTAAAAAACAATCAAACACATATACACATTCACACACACAAAAACCTGACTGGTTAAAAAAATGGACTTGGGATACAAACAGATACTCTCAAAAGAAGAAATAAAAAATATCCAAGAACTATCTCAAAAATATTCATTATTTCTAGCAATTATAAAAATGCAAATCAATACTTTTTTCTCTAAGAAACATTTCTTGAAATTTGTAAAGAAGAAGAGAAATTAGGATGTCAATGTAACTAGGGTAAAAGTCGATCCTAGGAGGGCACAGTGGTATTTTCTTAGTTTACTGTTTAGAAGTATTGTTTTTGGGTATGTTCAACAACTGTCATAAATAATACTCAAAAAACACAAATCATCATTATACTCTTATACTGTTTTAGTGTCTGGAGTGTGAAACTAAAGGTACCCCAATGCTAGCCTGTCTCACATTAATGTGTTTCTCCCCAAACACAAAGAAGAACTTTCAAGAATTTGACCCGTTGGAGGTGGGAAGGGAATATGAAATATTTGCATACAATAAACAAAAATGGCAAAAAACTTTCTTTGAGAATTAAGGGTTTCATGAGCATCCATTCTGATTGTGACTGAGTTAAAATAAGGCATATTCTTCCATTTCACAAGTTTGTCCCTTTATGGTCACTGTAGTGTTGACTTACCTCACAGACTTCTAGGCATGGATAGTAATCACCAACCAGATAAGCTGCTGAGTATTAATTTTGGCTTTACTTTCTGACTAACTTAGAAACTGCCTCCTTCCTTCATGTCCCTGTCCTGTCTGATATTTCTTTATAGTGTTTCTTATAATACAATTTTGGGGAATGGGGATTCTTTATTACATTTCTCTCATAATTAACATTACATATTCATGTTTTGCCCAGTGCTGCCTATAGTGTCTGCAATAATGCCCCAATAGCTTTTCAACACAGACACTCTTAAGGG
>NW_022196897.1:53383426-53386082 GCF_008632895.1 Mastomys coucha
AAGGAGGAGGAGGAGGAGGAGGAGGGGGAGGAAGACTATTTGAAACTCTAAATGCTGAGAATATATATGAACCTTCTGAAAGGTAGCCTGAGGCGCCTGGGCATACCCTGTCCAGGAGTTGGGATCTCTGCCAGGGCCTCCCTCCCCACAAACCTCAGTGGCACCAGCACCAGAGTGGATGCCAAATCCTGTACTGCACATTCTGGAGACTAGCCAAATGGTGTTTAATGATTGATCGCTAGTCCTAGGAGATTTCAGCTGCCTTTCTCCTCTCCAGAGTTCATCTTTTCAGTATCTTTTGGCTAACATTTCACTTTTAGGAAAATATTTGTATCTCAGCATTTTTAAGCACCAACTTTAGTACATGTTAAAATGTGTGCACTCAGTCATCCAAAGTAAGCGTAATGCTATGATCCTGGGCTGGGGAGTACAATTGTGGCTAAAGTGGAACAGAAAGTAGTATGCTTTCCTGAATGTAGAACAATCATAGAGTGGTAGAGCTAATTTCAAAATAAACCATACAGAATAAGAATTTGAATTGAATTACCTTGCTTGGGTGGATAATGTCCCTCCCAAAAGACATGGGTTATTAAATGAAAATCACAGGTCGAGGCAAAGGATACCTCCATATGACGTATTGGCCAGTAGTGATCTAGAGGCCTCCTATTGTCATTTCCTTTATTGCTCACCTTAATTATATGGAGACTCTACTCTAGTTTGCTTTCTGTTACTGTAATAAATGTCATGATTAAAAGGAATTCAATGAAGTTTTTATTTCAGTTTACAAATTACAATCTATCATTGAAGGAAGCCACAGTAGGAACTCAAGCAAAACTTTAGAGCAGGAACTGAAGAAGAAACCATGAAGGAGCACTAATTCCTGGCTTGCTTCCAGGTTCATGTCAGCTGCCCAAGCATAACAGCATACACTTGGTACTGTCTTCAGTGAACTAGGCCATTGTACATCAATTAACAATCAAGAAAATATCCCATAGATGTGCTTTAAGATCAATCTGATCAAGGCAATTCATTAATTGGCATGTAAGACCAAGACTAGCCATCAAATACCATATTTCTGAAGACACTACACACCTTGGCTACTGGATATAAAGAAATCAATCTCAAAACAGTTAGGAAAGTTCCTTGTTTCTGGTTCGATTCCACAGTACAGGGAGATGCCATGCATGCAGCTGGGGAAAAGAGGCATCACTGGTCATATCTGGCACTGGATCCATATGTTAAAGTACTAACCTGCCATGGAAGATGCACCTATTAGTACAGTAGGAACACTTCTGTTATGGGATCACTAATGGCTTTCTTGTTGGATCTGAAGCCTGCATCACTGTCCTAGTAATCCTAATAAAAAGATGATGGTGGAGGTCTTAGGTCTTTGGATCAACTCTGAGACTGTTATGTTGCTAAATGGTTATGCTGTCAATCTTTCTAAATATTTATATTTATAAACATAGACTTGAACTCTTCTCAACATAGGTCAGTGAAACTCCATTTTACAGTGGGTAGCAGTCCATGGAAAGATGTGCAACTTGTCAAAGTAGTGAGAGTAAGGGACAGATATCTGTCCTAAAACTTTACCTCCAAGGCTCGGGGGCCATTGAAGGAGATACTTAGGGAGGATGTACTCATCAGCGGATGGGAAGTACTGCTGGGAAATGCTGTCTCTTGGATATAACCTGTCTGTTAAGGTCATGACCTCACAACAGCTGTGGTCATCTGCACAGAATCTATGAAAGATCCAGCTGAATAAAATCCTGACATCAATGATACAGACAGTCTCTGGCACCAACACTTATTGGGGAGTTATTGACAGTGGAAAGCTGTTGAGGAAAAGAGAATTATTCTTTCCTGTACAAATGGTACTGGTAAGTATCTCATGATCTAGTTGATGGTCCCCATAACCCATGCACGAAGGGTAGCTCTAGCTGGTATAGTAAATTCCCCCCAGAAAGAAAAAAGAAAAGCATGAAATTAGGAGGGGATGGAGATATTTTAGGGGAGATACAAAGTGAGTTTGGAGAAGGAGAATGGTGTTGGATATCATCGTATTGCATTGTACACAAGCATGAAATTCTCAAAAGAAAAAAAAATGTTGAAAGGAAATGTAACTCTCTCTGGGGAGGTATGGCCACAGCTTACTTGCAGAGGCCAAAGGACAACTCACATGGGACTCAGTTCTCTGCTTCCAACAACAGCTCCTGGGGATGTAGTCCAGGTGTACACTGCAGGCTTGGTGGTAAGCAAAATTGCTTCCTAAGCCATCTGTCTGACTAATTTTTCAGAAACTTTTAACAAAATAATCTAAGCATAGGTGCCAAGTTATTGTCAACTTATTCTTCTCATTCTTAGCATTTTTATTGAACAAAAGCAGCATATTATTATATAACAAATATTTATCATTTGTTTAACACACATATGAGTAACAGTTACATATATTACCCTAATGAGGGACACTTTTGGGAACAAAATATGGTCTCCTTTTTGTAGATAAATTGAATTTTAATGTCATACAAAATGATATTTTTAATGCATATAAATTTGCAAATTTGTATCTGTTCATACACTAATAATAATACTATCAGTACATATAAGAGTTCCTTCTCTGCCTTTTGTTTTTCATTCTTTTCTTTTTATGTTATAA
>NW_022196897.1:53386092-53402055 GCF_008632895.1 Mastomys coucha
TATAACATTTCAATAGTTTTTTTTTTTTGTAGTAGTAGTGTCTTACTGTGTTCTCAATCTGTTCTCAAATTCAGAACCATAAGCCAGCCTCCTGCCTCAGACTCTTAAACACCTGGGAATGTATGTGTGCTCCAGCATATTCTTTTGGAAGTGTTTGTGAACATGTTTGCTGTTTGTTTGTTTCAGAACTGTATATCAGACTTAAGAGTTCACATGTGGTATATAATAACTGTGCTACCATGTTCCATTATAGAACCTCGAACAGTTCTAAAAGATTGTACAACTACTCATGCGTTGTGACAGGAATCTAGAACTGATCCATCTTGCAGAATGTCTTCACGCCTACTGGAAACAGCAGTTTTTCCTCCCCTCCCCCCAGTCTACCACTTGCCTATTCTTTGTTCTTACTTAGTCTAATCATTTTAGGTAAGTCGGTGTTAACTCCTCCCAGTTTATTTTAGTTAACATGCCTTCCAAGGTTATTCATGCTGACAGAAATGGGAGAATTTATTTCTTCTAGGCTAAATGCACTCACTCATTTTGGAAGCGTATGACAAATTTTCTTTATGAATTCATCTTAATGACTTGTCCAACACTTAATTCTAAATAATATTCATGAACATAGTAAGTTGTTTCAAAAGCATTTAGACAATTTTATTTAATGAAATGTAAATATTTATACTACTGCAAATTACAATATTCTAAGGTAGCCTAAATCATAGTAGTTTTTCTTGTAGTCAATTATCCATGTCAAATTAGTGTCTCTTTAATATTAGTCACTTTAGAAATCTAATTTATTTAATAAAAACAAATGAAAATTGTGTTTGCAAATTTTTCTTTTAACACTTTTTTTTTATTAATACAGTTCAAGCCAGCCTTAACCACATAGTAAGAACTTGTCTCAAAAATAACAGGGTGGTGTGAATTCTGAATCCTATGACATATTTTAACCTCTCAAGTGATTGAGGACTGATACCTTGTCCACTAGACTGTTAAAACCATTTCAAGTATACAGATGATCTTTTCAAATGGTGACCTAAGTTTCACCTTTAGTTTAAGTCAAATATACTGCTCAATTGTAAGATGAACATTAAGCATCTTTTCCTCTTCCATATTTTTCCTTTTTCTTTATGTGGTTTGATCTACTTAATTGCAAGTGTAGATTACTTTAGCCCCATTATGTATTGAAAAGTTTTCTGGAATATTCAGTTTAACTACCAGTTGTTTCTATGTTTTTGTGTTTAATAAGTCCATATATATATGTATATATACCCCCATTACATGTGCATATATATTATATAAATATACATACATAGAGATGCTGACAGAGAAGGATGTTTAGGTGTCTCTGTGTGTGCGTTTGCATGTGTACATGTCTATATGTATAAATGTGTGTATAAATGTGCTTGTATGTGCATCTGTGCCTGTAAACACTAGAATAAAACTTTGGGTGCTGCTTATAGGGGGCTTTGTGCTTTTTAAAAGATTAGATTTCCATTGCTTGTTGGTTTGTTTGTTTTGAGTAAAGTCTCTGACTGGATTAGAACTCATCAACTAGGACAGACTGGATTTTCAGTAAGTCCTAAGATCCTCATGTTTCAGATGCTGATATTGAAAGCACAGGCTACTGCTGCCAGCTTACTTTAGATGGATTCCAGGGACTGAGCTCAGGTCCTCATGTTGGAAGGCAGAGCTTCATCAACTGAGCTGCATTTCTAGCCCCACACATACGTTTTAACCTTAAAAATATTTACATCATATAACTGAACTGTGAAAAACTTGATTAATTTCTACATCTTATTTTCCTTACCAAAAGAGTGGCTGTGACCATTTGAAAAGGATAGCCACACATCTTTCATGTTCTGCATATTATAAAGGGGATTTCCATATGTAAGACTAACACAGTTATTATCAGTAATATCAGCAGCACGTAAATGTTGTCACCCATGTCCGCACTAGCAGCAAAGTTCATATTTTCTGTTTCCTAACATTTTTATAGTAAAGTTAACCAAGTTTCTGCAGCATATGCTCCACCATTTTACTAAGGAGGAACTGTGAGTTTCTGAAGAAAATAATGAATAAAATCAGTTTGCTAAACCATTGATGGTATTTAAAGATTACATTAAAAGGTTCTGATTTTTATTAGCACATCATATGAATGGACATTGTGACAAATATTTATATCCATTCTTCTTTGAAAGTTCACAGTTATGTTTCAGACAGAAAAGTATTGGAGTAAATTTGACAGGCATTTAGAGGTGAGAAATTTCCAGATATATACTTTCAGAAATTTCCCTTAAAAGTAAGTGTTATGGGGAGTGAGATGCCTCAGAAGATATATGTTGCTGCCATACAAGCCTTATGACTTTAGTTCCGTCAAGGTTGCCAGTGGTGAAAAATTGGCTTCCAAAATTTCTCCTTTGACTTCGACATATACACGATGATACACACATAGCTACACTCACACATACACACCAATGTGCACAGACAAATGCAAACACATAATCTTTCTTTTTTATCTAAAAAGCAGTAATTTCTTTATAGATGGAGTTGATTCCATCTATAAAGTGCCTGCTCTGCAAACATGAGGACCTGAGTTTAGATTCCCTGTAGTCATGTAAAAGCCAGGTATGGTGGCTGAGTCTATAGTCTCAGCATAAGGAAGACAGAGGCAAGCATATCTCAGAGCTCACTGATGATCCAGCACACCTGAAACAATGAGCTCCAGCTTCAGTGAGAGAAACTCTTGCAAATATATAAGTATATAAATAAATCAATAAACAAACTAAGCTAAGCTAGAGAGTGGTGAAAGGAGACACTCAAAGTGTACCTTTGAGTTACACATACATGTGAACACACATTCAATACATACTCACTGACAACTATATACAGTATTCACACACACACACACACACACACACACACACACACACGGACACCACAGACCTGTGATCCCAGTTCATAAGAGGTAGAAGCAGGTGATTGTGACTCTAAGTCCATTCTGGTTACAGTGAGACCATATTGTGACAAACAATAGCAATATCAGTAAATAGCTATTGATTACAAAATGTGCTCGTAGAACTCCCAATGAATCCCCATCACCTAGCACTCTCCTTTAATGGAGAATTAGAAAAGTACATGTTCTAAAGCAGGACAGAAATGAGGAGGGAGATTTATTAAGTTCTTTGTTTTCAATATTTGTCTATCTTTTTCTACATAATTTTTATATAATTTATATAAAATGTTTAGCAATGATTTATACCCAAATACTTAGCTAACTGGGTATCAAAAATGAAATGGTATTAATGAAATGAAATGATGATAAGTGGAAATGAAAAGTTATTACCTTTGAAAATGATTACAAAATGTCTCACCAGTAACCATTGAAATCTATTTAAAACTAAAACTATGAATATAAACCTTACATGTATTATCATTTATATTTAAAATATAATCTTAGTACATACTTATTATACTAATTTACCAAGTGCATAATCATTATTATTGAATGCCTATTTACCATATGCGTACAGTAAAATGACTGAATATATATTTCTTTCTATACTTTAGCCAAATATATATGTGTGTGTGTGTCTGTGTGTGTGTGTGTACTTTGTATAGAAGTCACTCAAAGTAGATGTTCAATATACTGAGAGGAAACCTAAATTTGAGACATTAAATTTAACTTAAATCACATAGCAAGTAACATAAAAATCTAGAATGAAAATTTGTGTTACTACAGTAAGCACAATGTGTTTTATAGGAAATTAACATCTTATCAAAACAATTTATAATGATTCTGGAATAGGATATAGGTTTTCAGAGGTACTTTGCATAACCATTCCATTAATGTTTAATTTTGACATTCCAATTGATCCCTAAAGAAGCCACTTGCCCTTCCCCCGTATGAATTACTAGGAGTCAAGGACTTTGCATAGAGAAACAAGACAAGGATTATGTAAGTACATGTGGTAACATGTGCCTGTTTCCCATCAGCCAGCAAGAGCAGGAGCATCTAGAATTCAAGACCAGTTGGGGTTTCATAAGAACACCCTGTTCTTAAAACATGTAGCCAGAAACTGGAAACAACCTAGAAGGCCCTCAACTGAAGAACGGATAAAGATGTGGTACATTTGTACAATGGAGTATTACTCAGCTGTTAAAAAAAAAAAAAAAAAAAAAAAAAACCACCATAAAACTTGCAGGCAAATAGATGGAGCTAGAAAAAAGAAATCATCCCCAATGAGGTAACTCAGATCCAGAAAGACATAGTATAAGTGGATATTAGCTGTAAGGTAAAGGATAACCAGAGAGGTTAAAAAACAAGGAAGACTCAAGGGAGGATGCATGGATCTCCCTGGAAAGGCGAAATAGAATAGATTGTGAGAATGGACTGGGGGCAAGAGGGAATGTGAATGAGAGGGATCAAGTGTGGGGGATGAAGGGAGAGATCACTGGGAGAATTGGAGGCCTTTTGGGACAAGATGGAAACTTCCAGAAGTTTAGGAAGGTAACCCTCACTAAGACTCCTAGTAATGGGGGATACTAAGTAATGGGGGGGATAACAGACCATGTACTGTAATCAAGCAAAGCTTCCAGTGGAGGGATTGGGGCATCAACCCAGTCTTGAAACCTTCAACCTACAACCTCCTGCCTGCAAAAATGTGCTGGAGTAAAGGTGGCATAGAACCTGTGTAGGCATTGCTGACCAAAGACTGGTCCAATTTGAGATCCATGCCATGAAAGAGAACCTATATCTGACACTTCCTGAAGGGCCAGGAATCAGAGGTTAGATATCCTAGAGACCTACGATAGAACCAACACAAACAAGTAAATAAACAATGAAATGATACAGCATAATCATTATCAGAGAGGTTTTCCCAGCAGCTGATGTAGGCAGAAACAGAGACTCACAGCCAAACATTAATTAGGTGGTGCTCAGGAATAATGTGAAAGATGAGGAAGGAAGAATTACTGGAGCTAGAGGGGTCAAGGACATCACAAAAATAACTAAACAGGCTGACAGAGACTGAGGTGACAACCAGGGAGCCTGCAGAGTCTGACGTAGGTCCTCTGTATATATGTTATGGTTTTGTAGCTTGTTCTTGTGGGACTTGTACCAGTGGAGTGGAGGCTGTCTCTGACTCTTGCCTGCTCATGGGACACTTTTCCTCCTATTAGGCTGCCTAGTTTAGCCTTAATATGAGGGGATGTTTCTAGTCTTATTGTAACTTGATATGCTATATTTGGTTGATATCTTTGGGAGGATTGCCATTCTCTGAAGGAAATAAAGAAGTGGGTCTGGGGAAAAGGGGAGGAGGGGGTGAGCTGGGAGGAGAAGAGAGAGGGGAAACTAGGGTAGAGACATAATAAATAAAAGAAGAACGAAAAGAGGTAATATATTTTGATTTTTTTTAACCTTTCAACTGGTGCTATTATGTACAACATACAATAAGTAATCATAGATTTGTTTTAACAAGTTGATAAAAACAACAAAAAACTATATATTATGTTGAGTGAAATACAAATTCTTCACTTTGAAATATTTTATTCCATAGGATTATTTATAGAAACTGGGTCCATTCTATTAATCTAGATGGAATATTAATTTTATATTACCAGTGAAAGTAAAAGCATAATTTGTCAACAAAATATCTGTTTCTCTTATTTACAAAATATTTATAATTATGTTTATTCTAATCCCATGCTCTTGAGAAAGTACTATCTAATAGACTTGAAAGGATAATTACTTAAGAGAATTTGAATCAATGCATGAAATACAATAAACACTTACTTTATCTGATTTACTTGTTGATATTTAATTGAATATGTACATTTAATTTATAACTTTGACTTTCTCAAATACTGTCCTTCAAACATGTTATGTTTTATCCCAATTACTTTGAGTTACAAAATGTATACTTCACTAGCTATTAGGAAGATTGTTAGGAACTACAACCCTTGAAATTATCCCAATTTTTAGAAAAGCTACTGAGAAGTCACCATGGAGTCAACTTTAGCATGTGATACACACAAAATTCCATTAATAATCTCAGTGGAAACGTCCTTGTGCTTTTATCTTAATGCATCTGTCTGACATTATTAATGTACCTTTAAAAACTCATTTTCTTTTTGTTTGTATTATTTGAATGGGAAGAGGGGTATGTAGTGGCATGCATGACCAATGTTTACAAAAAGAAATGTAGGACAGAGGACAAAAGAAAGAAAAGAACTAAACCAGGCATTTCTTTATGGCAAAAATTTATCCAAAAATTTCTATTTCCTGTATTAAATAAGCAATGACAGTGTGTTTAATTTATATTGCATTATTATTTGAAATAAAGGAGAGAAAAGAACCATTCTTCTCAGTGGGGCTAACAGGAGAGAAAGAACTCAGCTCTATACATTGTAGCGATCCACACTGCCCTAGCAGACTGTTTTCTGGCACCACTCACGGTCTTCCCCTTCCTTCCCTCTTCATTATGGTCTGGCATTTATCCTTTCTACCCACAAGGGTTCTACCATCCAAATTTCATTACTTTTTTTAGCGGCCAAAAGCTGATGGCTTCTCTTGTTGTTGAAGGCCATTTCCCTCCAGTAATGCAAAGAGGAAAGGATAAATAACATCTTCAATGAAGAAATTCCATTTTGTAGAATAGCAACACACCAAAATTGATCTCTGAGAGCCCATAAAAGTTTTTGATACATATACTGAAGTTCTCTTGTAAATCTTCGTATACACTATTTTATAACATTCTATAAAATCCATTTGCCATGTCAAGTGCTGATCTAACTGTATCGCATTCTGGGAATGCTACACATTCCTATGAGTAAGCTAGCTCATCTGTGAGTTAGAAACAGAAGACCATGTTTAGTTAGTGCACAGATCCACTCTCACCCTTTACTATGACAATGTGTGTCCATAATAACAAATTTTACAACATACCTGGTGACAATTCATGGAACAAATGTCTTCTTTTAATATAAAACATTGCTGAAAAGAAAAGTAAAATTAAAACCAAATGGCCACTTACTACACACACATACACACACACATGCACACACACACACATGCACACACACACACACAAACACACACATACACACACAAACACATACTAACCAAACTTGTCACTCAGTGAGAAATGTAACTAAATTCACAACAAAATATTAACAACAAAATTATTTGCTTGTTACTTTTAAATTTACACACACACACACACACACACACACACGCGCGCGCGCGCGCGCGCATTTTGCCTACATGTGTGCATGTGCACTATGTGCTTGCATTGCCCTCAGAGGCCAGAACAGGGCGTCATATCCCCTAGAACTGGAGTTATTGAAAACTGTGAACCTGCATGTGGGTGCTAGGAATTGAACTTGGGTCCTGTGAAAGCGCAGCAAGTAGTCTTAACCACTGAGCCATTACTCCAGCCCTTCTTTACTCACTCACTCACTCACTCACTCACTCACTCACTCACTTTATTTACTTACTTATTGCTTTGGCTCTTTACAGTCCAGTCCTTACCCCTGTCCTGGTCTGCCCTCCCACAGTTGCTTATCCCATTCCTCCTCCCCCATGCCTCCAAGAGGATGAACTCCCTCCCTCCACCAGACCTCCCCACTCCCTGGGGCCTCAAGTCTCTTTCAAAGGGTTAGGCTCTTCTTCTCCCACTGGGGCCAGACAAAGCAGTCCTCTGATGTATATGTGTCAGGAGCCTCAGACCAGTTGTGCTGGTCTGGTTGGTGGCTCAGTGTTTGAGAGATCTCAGGGGATCTGGTTAGTTGAGACTGCTGGTCTTACTATGTGGCCATAGATCTTACTACTGATCTCCTCTTGAGTTTCTTCCAGTCTTTCCCTAATTCAAACACAGGGGTCCCTGGCTTCAGTACAATAGTTGGGTGTATCTTCATCTGTCTCAGTCAGCTGCTTGTTGGGCCTCTCAGAGGACAGCCATGCTAGGCCTGTCTATAAGCACACCATAGCATCATTAATGGTGTCAGGTCTTAGAGCCTCCCCTTTAGATGGATCCTAAGTTGGGCTGGACACTGGACCACCTTTCACTCAGTCTCTTCTCCATTTTTGTTCCTGTAGTTATTTTAGAGAGGAACAATCTAGGTCAAATTTTTGACTGTAGGATGGCAACCACATTCCTCTACTCAGTGCCCTGTCTTTCTACAGGAGGTAGACTCTATATGACTTCCCTGTCCATACTGTTGGGCATTTTGTCTAAGGTCCCTCCTTTTGAGTCCCTCATAAAATTGAAAAACTTCTGTAAAGCAAAGGACATAGTCAGTCAATAGGACAGATCAACAACTTACAGATGGGGAGAATATCTTCACTAACCCCACATCCAATAGAGGGCAAATATCCAAAACATATAAAGAACTCAAGAACCTAACCTCCAAAGAACTAAACAACTCAACCAAAAAATGGGGTATAGAGCTAATTAGAGAATTTACAACATAGGAATCTCAAATGGCTGAGAAACACTTAAAGAAATGTTCCAAGTCCTTAGTCATCAAGAAAACGCAAATCAAATGACTGTGATCACACTTTACACCACTCAGAATGGCTAAGATCAAAGACATGCTGGCAAGGATGTGGAGAAAGAGGAACGCTCATCTACTGCTGTTGGGATTGCAAACTGGTTCCATCACTATGGAAAACAATCTGAAGGTTCCTCAGAAAATTGGAAATAGACTTACCTGAAGACCCAACTATACCATTCTTGGGCATATATCCAAAAGATGTCCTACTATAGTGCTTCACTATGTTCATAATGGCCTTATCTGTGATAGTCAGAAGCTAGAAACAATCCAGATGTCCCACAAGGAAAGAATGGAGATAGAAAATATGGTTCAGTTACATAATGGAATACTATTCTGTTTTTAAGAAGGAGGATATCATGAGTTTTGCAGGCAAATGGATGGAACTAGAAAATATCCTGAATGAGGTAACTCAGACCCAAAAGGGCATGCATGGCATGTGCTCACTAATAAGTGGATATTAGACAAAAAAAGTACAGAATACCTAGAATACAATCCACAGAACTCAAAGAAGGTTAGCAAGCAGAAGAGCCCAAGTGAGGATGCGTCATTCCCACTTAAGAGGGAGAAGATATCAGTCAAGGAGGTCAGAGGGAGGGAGAGTCCTTGGTGTGAGAGAGGAGGGAGAAAGGGAAAATGATCAGTTATTGGGGAAGGAGACAGGAGAGAAGCCTTGAGGGCCAGCAGAATGAATGGAAATACAAAACCTCAAGGGTGGGGTGGGCACTCAGGGGACCCTGTAGAAAGAACCAGAGGCCTGGGAGGTGAGAGATTCTCAGGACTCAAAGAGAGGGACCTTAGATTTAATTAATATTTTAAGCAAGTCTTGAGGCTTGAAAAGTGAAGGAGATAGAGAGGCATATTTTACATTAAAAATATTGGGGTATGGATACAATTCTTTATATATCACCCTATCATTAACCAGTATCAGTGTTGAAATCCTTTTCTTGATCCCAGTATTGGTGAAGCAGCTTCATGACCACTCCTCCTTCTCTGAGCCTCCCTATATAAAGTACTTCATATCTGTAGGATAATTTCCTCAAGTACCTGGAGCAAACACTGAGATCATATGGAACCTCGAGATCATCTCAGCAGACTACCATGCCTCAAGTTCACTCATGTCTCTGTCTTAAAACTGGTGTTTTAATATATCAAACAATGATTTCAGTGATTCTCAAATCCTTAAAGGCTTATCTAATAATGTCATCATCATTGATTAGTTTTCACTTATAGAGAAATCACATGAGTTCATTTATTCCAAATTTTCATATATATATATATATATATATATATATATATATAGTCACATCATTCCTAAGTATACATTATAATCTACTTATTTTCAAACACATTACTATGTGCACTAATGAAAAATGAAATTGTATCTAAGGATATCTAAATTTTATCTCTTCAAAATCATAGCATGGAGTTATAAATGTCTAGTGTATCTGATTATTTACAATGTTGAAGCATACATTTCCATTGCTGATGAATATTATAGTGAAATAATTCATATATTCATGCACTGTTATTTATACAAACATATACGAACCCTCTACTGTTCATTTCAGCTCTATCCTAGAGTCTGAGACAGTAGTAGAAATGTTTTCATTTTGATTTGCAACTCAGCAAAATAGCCGAGGAGAGTAACAAAAGCTATAAGGGAACAAAGAAAGTTATAAGATCAAGAATAAAAAGTATCAAAAAATAAATCTGTTTTGACAAGATATCAACAATGATCTGCTGGAGACAGAGATCTTTTAGTTGAGATATAAAGTTTGAGAAGTAGCTTGACAACCACACACACACACACACACATGCACACGCACATGTACATGCATACATACACACACACACACACACACACACACAGGACAACAGGCAACAGAAACAAGAAACAATATTTGAGATATCACTTGGCTATGATATTGCTTCCAGTGTTCCAGGTACTAACATGCCAGCATATATAGTAGGAACACACAAACACTCACACAGAGAGAGAGAGAGAGGAGAAAGAGGAGAGAGAGGAGAGAGACAGACAGACAGAAGAGAGACAGAGGAGATCTGAGGGATAGAGGAAAAGAGGGAGGGAAGAAGGGAAGTTGGGCTTTGCAGAGGTTGGAAAGAAGAGACAGATCAGAGAAGTTAAGAAAGTGAACAGCATGCTAGAGGTGTTTGCTATTGCTTTTTCTCAGTCTTGCTGTTTCCATATTTATTTTTTTTAAAAATGCAGCTATGAAGCCCTGAGTGTTTTAAAGAGTAAACATGATGGAACTGCTTTGAATGGAGAGTAAATTACAGAAAAGCAAATCATTGAAGTGGGACAAGAAGTGTCTGAAGTACTAGTTACTAATTATGAGGTTGACTTGAACTAACTTGGTGGATATGTAGATAGAAATTCTGGTGGATGAATTACATTGGAGAGGTATTATGGAATAGGATACAAAAGAGAGAGAAGGCTGGTAGATCTTTCTAGAGGTGGGCAGAAGGACATGAGGTCATGAGGGGAGAGTAAAAAAATCAAAGATGTGAATCACACATTCTGATTATAAACACTGGGGAAAACATTAGAAATCTTTTAGGCAAAATCAAATATTATTAGCACAGGGACATCTAAACGGGTTCATTTACACTAATATACTTTAGCTTCTTTATAAGACTCATGATAAATTCAGGAAAACTACCACAAAGACCCTTCTGACACTTTGCCACCATGTGCCAATATAATTCAGTGCTTTCATTGTCTATGCAAAGGAAACAAGTGATTTGCCCTTGCTGTGGACAAAGAGAATCGAGCATATTAAATAATGCGAATAAACGGCACTGATTCCTTCTCTCAGTTTCTTTGCAGTCAAATCACCTCAGCAACAAGTAGCAAGAAGAAGAAGAAGAAGAAGAAGAAGAAGAAGAAGAAGAAGAAGAAGAAGAAGAAGAAGAAGAAGAAGAAGAAGAAGAAGAAGAAGAAGAAGAAAAAGAAAAAGAAACACAGAAGCATTATAGCTGCTGGATGGCTCCCATGATTACCTGCAGCTCCCCTGGGGTATGGGGTGTGGAGGGGGGCGGGGGAGAAAGAGGCGCTGCATGTTTTTGGCAGACATCCAAACCTGACTCAGCTCTCTCCTTAGCAGCATCAGGTACACTGAAAGCCTCCCGCACCACAGAACTCCAGGCACACTTTATGCATAGCCAAGCTTCTGTGAAGTGTGTCACTGTGTACAGACTACACAGTGATTTACTTCTAAAAGGTAACCCTCCTTTACACAACTGCAGTGGCTTTTAAAAAGTCACCATAAAAAATTGGCCTCAGTGGTCTAAACAGTTTGTGTGTCCCATTACATCAAACGCCATATTTTGCCTGGCATCTTATAGTGAATGAGTTAGTCCAACAATCATGGTGATATCATACAAGGAAATCAGATAAGAGTAACTTTTAAATGAAAGAAATTCCATTTATTTTAAATTGTAAGAATGAAAACTCTAATTTAAATACGTGAAAATGGCAAAGACAGAGAGAAAGAATGTCTCTTTTTCCCACTGTACAGGGAAAGGTGCTAGAAAAGAAAATGTTTCTAGTCAGAAAGGACCCTGCCCTCAATAGCGACTCACAGTCAACAACCAAAAATCCCATCATTTATGTAAAAGCATATATTAATTTGGTCTTTATATTTTCTAAGTTAGCTTTGAGAAAAAAAAATCCTCCAAATTTCGTTCTGGCAAAATTGCTGTTGGATTAAGGCAATTTACTGTGGATTCTAAAACTTAAAAAAGGAAAAGAAGAGAAAAGAAAGCCATGTAAAACTTTTTGATATGATTTTTAAAAACGGGCCTTCGTTTATTTGGTTGGCTGGTTGATTGATTAATCTTGTTTGGATCACACACACACACACACACACACACACACACACACACACGGAAAGAAAAAATATTCACCCTTAGAGTTCATGATATTCAGTTGTACTACATACCAAATTAAAATGAACTAAAACTTTAATTTTCACTATAAAGTGCTCATTGGCCTGAAAAACAAACAACCTCTTAAGAAAGGGGCTGGTCCTTTATCTGCCTGTTAGTGCTTCTATGGGATGCGTAGCCTTTCTGCTTTTTCCTAGGTAAGTCAGCAGTGCTGGTTTGGGTGTTTATCTTTGCAGACACAAGCTCTAACGCACATGCATTTTATTAGCTGGTCAAGAAGCATAAGCTGGCCCTGGTCCTGAGACCCATGTAACAACTCTGCTGGAGTAGACAGAAGAGAAATAACAGACTATTAAGCATCTTTACCTTTTTGTATATTGCAGAACCGGTGGGAGCCGAAGCCGCAAGGGTGTGTTATATGTGTGCCGGGGGACAGAAGGGGGTAACTTCCAGTTAAAATAGTTGGATCTCATTCTCTGCTGACCCCTCACCTCTTTCACCCCCCCGCCCCCAAATCCTGGTGGCGCAATACTTAGTGGTTAAATTCGAGTTTGTGAAAACGGACACAGGTGGGTGTGGCAGTTGAAGGGAGCAAAGGGACCTTAGGTCTTCTTTCTGCCACACTCGAGGAAGCAAGAGGTAGGGGAAAAAAGGGGGAACTTTCACTGACCTGGCCCCACGGATCATGCCCACCCGGTGTGTGCACCTGCGGAGTCTGATCCAAGGGAAGTCTTCCTCTCTTCCCAGGCTTCCTTCTTGCCTCTGTTTCTTTCTTTGAAATCTTGTTGCTCGGAGTGTCTGCTACCACGAGTCCCGGATACCCAGGCTAGCCCAGCCCAGCCTGCGCAGTGGGCAGGATTGAAAAGCCTACAGTCGCAACTGGAGCGCGGGCGAGGCCTGCACCGAGTCTGTTTCCAGTCTGCTCAGGATGAAGCGACCCCGCCCTCGGCTGCCAACCGCGTCGCTAGGCCTCCTCGATGCTCCCAGAGCTCTCAGATCCCCACCCCTAGCTCCCTCCTCCCAGCCTGGTAGACGGTATAGGGCGGAGACCTGGCGATTGGGCGCGGTGAAGCTGGGGATGCCGCAGCCTCTGTACTGTGCACTGGAAGAAGGGCCAGGAGGTGGGTCACGCAGCCTCTCATCCACAGCCACCTTGCTGGATGGGGTTGTGTGCGAGTGTGAGCCTGTGTGGCGGGCAGCTAGAAAAGCCCTTCCATCACCTCGCCCCTCCTCCCCCTAGCTCCTTCCTTCTCTCCAGTTCAGTGCAATCTGCTAATGTTTCCGAGAAGCCACTTTTTGTGGCTTGAAGGCTGAGTCCGAGAAAAACTCCAAGGTAGCCAAGAATGACAAAGGATTGGAACTTGGGGAGAGTATACAAAGCATTGTCCTCCAGGTGCCTCCCTGCCTGCCCTATGTTGAGGCAGGACACTGTTCCCTCCTATGGGGTTTGCCCTTGGTGGAGCTGGGTAGTGATGCTCAAAGCTGATTTTTAGGCTGTGCCCGTTTTCTGCTTTTTATAAGCGAGGATACAATCTTCTAGATACGCAAAGGATGCATCTTTCTTTTTGAAGTTTGATGAGACTGTAGAGGCTGGGCTAGGTGGGGGAGGAAGGCATGCTTAACATTTTCCTAGACTTAGGACCGCTCACCTGGGTATGCAATCTACCTCAAGGATAGTGAATTTCAGAGAGTAGTTCAGGGACTGGGGAAAGAAATTGTTCTTGGTGTGTGTGTGTGTGTGTGTGTGTGTGTGTTTATTGTGTTCTGCAGAAACTTGGCAGGGAAGCAATGCCAGAGACAAAAAACAATCCACAGAAGGAAGAAATCAGAGGATGGCAGGTTCTGAGACATGGTGGACTTCATGACCCAGCTTTCAGAAAGTTCAGGGCAGGCCAGATCAGCTTGATGGACAAGGCTTTTTTTTGCAATACTGTGCCAATCTCCCTCCCAGGAAAGTGAAGCTTAAGTTCAATGCTGTCGGGGAAGAAAGAGGGACTTGAATACTACACCCTTGGTAGGCAAAAATGAGGTACAAAGTGTGTATAAACACTTTAATTTTGGACATAGCTCTCTAGAAAAATAATTCACCTGACAGTAATTCTCAGAACTGTGTGCTGGACAAGTAGTCACCTTTTGCCTAGATGATTTTAGATGCAGGAAGAAAACATTATGTTCAATAGAAAACATAATGTACTCCTTTTATTTTTTTTTTAACAATTCTAGCTGAAGAGCGATTTTAGGTTCTCAGCAACACTGAGAAGACACAGAGATTTCTTACAAATTTTTTGTTCCCAGACATGCATAGAATCCTTTCATTACCAATATCTTTACCAACATGCTGCATTTACTAAAACTGGTGAAGCTACACTGCTTAAAGGATCATTTCTTTATAGCTCTGAAGAGCATCCCATAGTCTGGATGACCTACCATAGCTGATTACTTCATCTCTTCATTACTGTCCAGCATTAGGAATTTTGAGTAAAGCATCTATAAATACATGTGCGTATGTGTGTGTGTGTGTGTGTGTGTGTGTGTGTGTGTGTGTGAGTGTGTGTGTGTAGACATAAGATTTCAATTCCTTTCAGTAAATACCAAGAATACTATCATTAAATTGTATGGTAAGAGAGATTAAAATATGCAAGAAATGGCAAACTGTTCCCATGAGTCCATGTCTTCTTTTTCCCACCGGCCATGGCCCTGCTGGTGCTGGCAGTGCCAGTGATTCAGATTTCAGCAGTTGTAAGGGATGTGTGGTTGCAGCTCAGTTATACTGCTGACAGCAGAGGTATTATCTGATCTGCATCTCCCCAACTAGGGTGCAATGGTGTCTGCAAAGCTCTCTGATCGGTGTGTAGATCAGGTTGATTTGTTCTGGTGTTCCAAGAGTACATTGCGGCTAACATTCCCTTTTTAGATGTCTTTTGCAAGTATTTCATTCAGGTTGTGGGTTTGTTTAATCATATTTCATTTCATAACACTGGCTTTTTCATAGTAGAAAGGCGTACAATAAAACCCTTTTTGTAGATCCGCATGTATGTGGCCAAAGGAACAACTCCATGTTTCCTAAAAGGCCTAGAGAACATATACCGAGTGCCTCTCCTCTTTCCCTTTGTGTTTGTCATTTTGGCGAGTTACTACAAGATGGCTGCTGCGGCCGAAAGCCATGATTTTCTTAATTCTTTTCATCTTTCAACTATTTATTTAATTTACCATTTTGTTTTCAAATATTCTGTAATATGTTACTATGTGCATATATTATTTGATTCTTACTTTTTTGTCAGCCCTATGATTCTTGTCTACTTAAACATGAAGACCATCTCCTTGAATATTACTTTGAACATCACAGTGTATGCTGAGAATTTGCCTCTCAGAGTGGTGTCACAAGCAGGTATTGTGGAGAGTACCTTAGAAAATGTTTGGGGCCAGGTAGTGGTGGCGCTTGTCTTTAATCCCAGCACTCTGGAGGCAGAGACATGCAAGTTTCTGAGTTTGAGGCCA
>NW_022196897.1:53402065-53416319 GCF_008632895.1 Mastomys coucha
GAGAACACCTGATTGACCAGTCAATGACCATTAAGTTATTAGGAATTTTTAAAACTGATCTTCTGTGATGCTCCATGTCAGTATCTGGGTCAAAACTTGAGTCTTCTAGCCTCAAGATCTGGATCACAGGTGTGCCCTTCACTTTTGGATTGTAGTTCATTCCAGATATAGCCAAGCTGACAACTAGGAATAGCCTTCACACAAAGCAGAACGAGGTGATTTTATTCTACTATTTTACATGAAATTCATTTATTAATGTCAGACATAATTGCTGCTGATGTGTTAAATTAGACAAATAATACAAATCGTAGCAACTAAAGAAAAGTAGGATCTCAGGTGTGTCAGCATCTAGTGTTTTCTGGTTCAGTTTCACATGGTGTGCATTGCTTGATTCCTGTCAAGTAAATATGCTTTTTTTTCTCACATAGTTGATATTTAGATAGTTTAAACATTTCTTAATTGTTCAGGATGGAATCTTCACATATGGCCAATTAGTCATGGATGGGTCCTTCATGCATGCTTTTGATGACCGTGATGAACTTCCAGTAGAGTCGTTTTGGATGAAAAATACTCTTACTGATGCCGTATCTTGCAGAAAGCCATCTCAGGCTAAACAGTAGGGGAAATTATACATCATTTATTTTCAGACATCATGAAACATAATACATAAGATTGATCCCCTTATTCTATGAAGGTCGTTTCCAAGATACAGCTCAGAAGTATGGGGCCACCAAAAGAATGACAAAGATAGCAAGCAGAGCTTGTCTTAAGAGATAGAAGTTATGTGAATGAAGGGGGAAGCCTGCCTGGCACACCAGAGATCCGGAACCCAGTGCCCTGGAAGCTTTGCCTGATTTAAAATTACACGAGGGCAGGCATACCCAAGGCAAAAGACAGAGCTAGCATTAAGCTTCAAGTTAAGAAATCCCCACATATGACAAAGAGCCGATGATGTTTTATATTCCTCTTTTTTAAAGGAGAAAAAGAAAATCCCCACAAGAGAAATGCTGGGTCAGTTCCTAGGAAGGGTCTTTCTTAAAAGTGAGAATGGTTGCAAGTTGATGTACCTAACTTTATATTTAAAAGCAAGTTTTAAAAGGAACCAACTAATTTTAATTTACTTACATGGTAGCTAGGATAATATCTGACATTAAAATGCATCTAACAATGTAAAATTCACATTGACTAGCATCCAATAATATACAAAATTTGCCATCTGTACAGAAAAGCAAATATGAGCCAAGGCCATTACAAACACCAATTGGTAGGAATAGATCCAGAAACAAATAAAATATCATTACAAAAGTAAGGACATAGAATTCTGCAACATGTCTTCTTTCCACAATAAAAGAAAATATGAACATCTTCACAGGAGAGAAGGAAAACAAAACAAAATAAAACTGAAGCAAGGGGTGATGGTATAACCAGATAGTAAAAGGCTGGTCATGCATGCATGAAGTTTGGAGTCAGTCTTCAACAATACAGAAATTGGGCATGGTAGAACTCACCCATATGTCCCTGTCTTGGCAAACAGAAGGAGGATGATTAGAAGTTCAAGGTCACCCACTAGGGAATGCAATGAGTTCCAAGGCCAGTCTAAATTCTATGTGATACTGTCTTAAAAACAATGGATGCTCATGAAAGAGGATACAAGGTTCTCAATATTTCAGTATTTGCAAAATGTGGCTCAAGAGTTCTTCAGAAATTTGTGACTTAAGTGAAGCCAAGGATTTTGACACAAACCCAGTGATCCAAATTCTAGATGTATGGCTGTGGACTTGCTTGAAAGTTCTTACTTAGTAAGTATTAAATTCATTTATTTATAATTATATAATTATATTTTTTAACCGTATTTTGATCGTGTCCTTTCCCATTCCCCAGCTCCTCACAGGTCACTCCCAACTCCCTACCCACCCAAACCATATACATGTTCTTTCACTCTGTCTTCCTCTCTTTCAAAAATCAAAACTAAATATAACTGATGAAAAGAAAACTACAACAAAAAAGCACAAAAGACTAATAACAGCAACAACAAAAAAAGCAAACAAACAAATGAAACAAAAAGCTCTGAGGAAAAAAAATATGGAATTTATTTTGTTTTGACTACCTACTTTTAGAGGTGGGCACTGCCTGAAGTGTGGTTCATATGCATCATGATTTTCTCTTTGCATTGTATTATTAATTGCAAATGTGTTCTTGGTCAGGGGTAGGACCCTGTGTCCAATTCCTGCTTTCAGTACTGGAACCTCATCTGCCTTGAATTTACATTCAAGGCATGCTGCACATGTCCTGTGCATGCTGTCACAGTCTCTGTGAGTTTATCTGTGTGTCAGTCTTGGATCTTGGAGACAATGTGTCCTGCTTGCCATCCATCATCTCTGGCTCCTACAATCTTCCCACCTCCTCTTCCCCAGAGATTGCTGAGCCTCGAGGGAAGAGGTTTGATGATGTCTATGATGGCATCTCATTTAGGAACCAGTGCTTCAATATCTATCAGTCTCTGCACATTTTCCAGTTGTGGGTCTCTGTGTTAATTGCCATCCCATCAGCTGCAAGGAGGAATTTCTCTGATGGGAGCTGAGAGAATGGTTGATTTATGGGTATATCAGTATGTCACTGGGAGTCATTTTATTGCTAAGTATGAAGTTTATCATTTAAAGAACCCCACACTACAATTACCTATGATTTAATAACAACAATGGCATCTTTAATGTTATGAATTTTTCAAATTCTTAGATCTATGTGATTGTGGATTTTATTTTGGTGTGTATTTAGTTCTAATGTAATTAAAAAACTACATTTACATTATGCATTTTAAAATAAGAATCAAACTTAAATAGCTGGGGAAAGGAATTAAAAAGAAACACACAGTATCTGTTTATCTTTCTCTGCCTCCTCATAGGACTAGGGATCAAATACTCTATCAGCACATCAGATTTCTTTGAAGCAGAATGTAATTATAATTTTGGATAGAAGATCACTCATTTAACTTGGGGCCTGTTTTAGTGATGTTTAAGCAAACCTATTTGCCACCAGAGTTTTCTAAGAATGTACCATTTGAAGAATCGTAAATTATAGCAAATAAAACAAAAATACATGAGTAGTTACAGTGTTTTCATGTAAATATTAAGAAAAGTGGAGCCATCCAGATGGATCAGCAGATACAGCTGGGGACCTGGATTTTGTTTCCTCAAACTCGCACGGCAAAGAAAAGAACTGGATTGAAAAGTTTGTCCTCTGACCTTCGCATACACACTGTGAAGCATATTTGTGTCCAATAATCAACACACACACACTAGCTTTTAGTTTTGGTCACAGAGATTAATCATTAAAGTACTGGACTTAAATTCATGTTCCCAAAGGATCCCTTGGGAGCTCTTGAGTTGATGCTGCCTTTTTCTTTCCTTTTTTTGTATTGAGAAGCTAATTACTATATGCCTTGTGAGATGTGCCAGATGATAGCCTATATGTGCACCTTCCAGATGTGCTACAAATTCGGTAAAAATATTCTTCTGTTGAAAACTTCTATCATATAGCTGCTGGTCAGATTCCAAGGTCCAATAACCCTATCAATGCTTTAGCACTATAGCTAGATGCATAAGTATCTCCTCTTTAAACATATTTGCTCCCACATATTCTTGTTAGAGACATACCTTAAATGAATGGACACATTCAAGGTAGATCTGAATTACAAATCAGGAAACAACTACACTTTTCAAAAGTGTTCATACTAAACTGGCTGAAATAAAATCTTTCATTAGGTTCCCCAATGACATGTAATACTGACCCCTTTGAGACTCAGCCCTTCTGTCAAAGATGATGGAACATGATGCTCATTTATTAACAAAGACAGAGAAAACAGTTTACTGCTAACTCTCGCAGAGAAAAAGCAGAACGTAGATTGGAGGAACACAGTTTCAGCAAAAATCAAGAAGAAAGGTGCCGAGAGATCCTACCCTGAATTCCAGGTAAGTTCCTAAATAAAAAGTCACAGAGAAATCTAGATGACCAATGGATGGCTGGTACCAGGAGCCAAATCTGAAGAGAGACATGTGGTAGGGGGACATAGTCCAGTTCTTTTGGACCTTTCATATTCATGGAAATCATCAACTGAAAGTTCAGCTTGAGGTCGTAGAATGAAAGAATTTACTTGCAACAAAGTCAGATGGTCACCTGAACATCAGATTCTATTCATCTAGTACAGAACCTTTGCACTGAGGTTAAGAAGGCATGGAAGAAGAAGGGACTGAGGAGGGGGATGGGGGATGATAGCAGCTGTAAAATAACAGTCAAAATCGCGTTGATCAGCACAAGTAACATGGCTGTTTTGATCATTAGCTATTTCTCTTCCAGAGCTATGAGGAGAAAAAAAAAAGGCATTCTCTAAGATGTTTATTCCTCTAATGGCATTGCTATGTTCTAAAAGGACGTAAGCTGAAGCTATTGAGAAGGCTAAATTAATCAGATATTGAGACTTTGGAATCTGGGAAGCTAGAATCCTTGGCTGGCAATTGAGGTTTATCAGTCCTGACAGGAGTCAGAACCCCTCTGTTTCTGTCTTCCTGTCAATGTCCTCACAGCTTAGTTTAACGTTGTAGAGTCAGTCAACCCAAATGGAAGCAGTCTTTTAAGGAGCCGGCAGACAAGTATGATTTTGTAGATATGAAAGTAATGCAGAAAGCCCACACCAAATCCAAGCCGACGAGTGATTTCATTGTCCTGAGAAGGCAATGCCGGAGAGATAGAATGGCAAAAATCAAAACAAAATAAAACAGAACCCACTAAGAAATGTTAGACTCTGGTTATGTCATGATCCCCTTAGAGTGAACTTGACTAGTATGTCATTTGAAACTGGTCTGTTTAGGGATTTTGGTGTTTGTTTCTCAGAGATCAGTATTTCTCCAAAGCAAACTCCCTGTACTTAACTTCATTTTGACTCTTAGTAAACTGGAATTATTCTTATAAATGTTGTTGGATTCGTTTATTCCATATACTATGTTTTGTAAACATCTTCTTGCCCTCCCCACCCATCTTTACCCCAGGTGGTATTCTTAAAGCAAAAGAGGTTAGACTTATCAGTCTCCCTTGAAGGCCCGGTTAAGGCGAAGCAGAGCTACTGACTTAGACAGGTTGAATCTGGAGCATGTGTTTAGCTGCAGGTTATGTTACTGCCATGGGAAAGTTCGCTATTATGTCTCTTTAAGAATAATGTGTGCATCCAGGTAATATTATCTATACTGAAAATAGAATTTGATATCTGTAGAAGAACAAAGTAAACTATAAATACATAAACCTGTCATCAGCTCATTTATTCACAAATATACCTGTTGACTGAAGTTAAATATGTCAAAAAAAAATTACACAGTAGAATGAGGTGTGCAGAATACCTAAGCCATTTCCTGGTCTGTCAATTGTCTCTCACTGGTCCCTTAATGTCTATTTATTTTAGTCCTTTCCCATATAAAGAACTAAACACTTGTGCTAAATTATATCAAGGTACTATATTCCTTAACACTTTTTTCTTTTTATTAATATATGCAACATTCTGAATTAAAGTAAAACTAAGTATAATTTCACTAAAACATGTGATTTGGTAGAAGTTAAGAGATATAGTGAAAAGATACTTAGTAGAATGGAGATCATAGAAATGAGTAAGACCTTGACTTTAGAGGACATGATCAGAAGTACTTTTGTTACTACTGTAAATGATGTATATATATATGATTATATAAATGTACACACATACAATATACAACATACATATACACATATGAAGATAGATTGTTTAACTAATATGATATCTCACAGTATAAACACATCAAAATGTTATATTGTTTCTTCATATATAGACTTACAATTCTTACTTGTCAATTAAAAATTAAACAGAACAAAAATCCCAGCAACTTAAACTTATGTGATATATTTCAGTAGTTACTTAAACATCCGAAAAATTACTGAGAGCTAACATTTTTCAATTGTATGTAAATGTGCCAAACTCAAAATTCTATGGTATTTATTTTGAATTCATGATGTTTAAGCTTTGCTTCCTCATCTTTGATAAATGCTGGACTTACTGCCACCTGGTGTTCAAAAGATGCAGACTAGTATAGATTGAATTATCTGCCTGGACAGAAATGTTTGGCTATTCAGTCTTACACTCATCTTTATTAAACCAAACAAAAGCACATAAGAAACATGGAATCCCTTTTGTGTTGGTCATTACTCCTGGCATGGGAGCTTCCATGGAGTCTGGTGGATATACCCAATGTCATTCTCTTGTAGAAAACTTATTTTCTCTTTCCCAGCAGTGTGGGTAGGGAAATGGACAAGATCTGGGAGAAGTTGAGGGAAGGGAACACATATGATCAAAATATATTGCACACAAATTTTAACAAAAACATTAAAATCCATATTTAAATGACATAAAGGCAATCTTTTGACAACATATGAGTGATGTATCAGGAAGTCAGCTTTGACTTAATTATTTCACATATCTGACTTGAATATTGTTCTCTCTATCCCTCTGTCTCTCTGTTTGTCTCTCTCTTACTCTCTCTCTCTCTCTCTCTCTCTCTCGTGTATGTGTGATTCTAGTCATTTGTGATTATTGTATAAGTGTTGCATGGAATCTTTTAACACTGACAAGTTTTTCCTAAACATTTTCATATAGTCAGGAGTCAGACACATACATACCAAATATAGACAAGCTTCCTTGAGTCATAAAGTTACTATTTATGGAATTATCTTTGTCTCCCCTTATTTAAAAGAAAACAATTAAAATACAAAAACAAAACTATAGACCTGTACATTTTAAAGGACAGTGACAACAGGAGAAATAAACCTAGGCATTTTGATATGTTTCTTTTAAAAATTTCATTCTGACATATAAGTACCGCGCGCTAACCGATTGCGCCACTGGAGAACTCTAAATGTAATTAAAGATTCTTAGTACAAATTACTTTTCAAGCAAAGAAGTTCAAAAAGAAGTAGAATTCCTGGAGAGCCTTTTCTTTCTCTACCACAACAAGATGTAGACGGTTGTAAAAGTAACTTTTACTCACTTGATGAAATTGTAGTCTCAGAGGCTAACTGCTGAATAAGCTCACACTTAGTTCTTTCTGAACTTTTGCTGGCTGGTTCAATTTAATTGCTCTGGCTCAATCTCCTCTCCAAGCTGACTGATTCTACCTGATTTCTCTCAGCTTCTCACTGAATTACTCTGCTTGCCTCAAACTAACTCTAATAGTCTGTTTTAATCATCTGGCTCCATCTCATTCTCTGGCTCATTCTGTATTCACCTGTGTCTAGCTTGCTCTCACTGCAAACTATCTGTAAAACTGTCTCTGTAAAAACTGCCTCTGAATTCTACCAACTGAACTGCCATAAAGCCAACTCCCCTGCACTTGCTCTCAACTTATTGACTCAACTAAACTTGCTGGCTAGAACTCAGGGATCTATGTCAGAGGCCTTTATTGTCAGAGCTGGGATTAAAAGGTATGTATCACTATACCTGGACCAATTTTTTTTTTACTTGAAACTTAGTCTACCCTAGCTTGTCCTTTAAAGACTTGCTTGCCTCTCTCTCATGGAAATAAAGGTGTGTCTGTATTCCAGCTGGATCACACAGATCTAGGTCTTTGGGTGTGATCCCTTGCCAGAACAGCAGCATTACTGGATGAAAATATCTCTACAGATGGTTTTGACCATATTTCCAAGTGAGACCAGGTTTGAACTGATGATGTCTCCATGCCCCCATACCAGCAGATTCTCCCCCTAGTTTAACTCTGCTGGTTACCGCTCTTGAGTGATAGGGGAAAGTGAAGACCCTGAATCATAAGTGAAGGCAGAGAATCAGAGCATTTTGTGAGAGTGTATTTTGATGAGCTGTAGAAATTAGCAATGAGTGCTACTGCAAAGAGTTATATCTTCTATTTTTGTTCAACTTTAATTATTATTACAAGTATATAAGAAAAAGAATAGCATGGTACACACCTACAAAATAAAAGAGATGGATGGACCGCAGACAGTGAGAGTCAGTGGTTCCTATCTAAGCAAACAGAAAGGAAAGCAGACATGAACAAATATGTTTTCCTAAAATTTCTTTCTCTCTTCCCCTCTACATCTTTTCTTTTCTCCATCTCCTACCTTTTATCCTTCTTTCCTTCAGCTGAAATATTTATACTAAATCTATCACATACATTATTTTTATCTTGGCTTCCACTAGTCTATCTCATATATTACTGATCTCTATCTCTGCTTCCACTATTTTAGCTTCAGTGGCTTACATTTTTGTCTGGACCATAGAAACAGCTTCCACACTGCGATGCTCTGTTTGGTCCCGCACCTTCCTGAGACACTTGGCCTCACAGGTACCACCTCATTTGGAAGATCATATATATCATGTTTTCTAAACCCTCATTGATGCCTTAAACTCCCATCCTACACATTCCCATTATGCCTGAAATTCTCTTTATCGAACAGTGTGTCCTATTTTATTGTAATTGTAAGTTGAGTGCCAACAAAGGCTTCTCAGAAAAATGGGACACTTAATCTGGACCAGAGAGGATGTGTGTTAGTCAGGGCTGCAGACGAGACTTGGGAGGTGGCTGTGATGCCCAGCTAGAATCCTATAGAGTTTTTAAGCCACAAACATCTGTGCCTAGTTATCTCACCTATGAGGATTTAGGGATACTGGATTTCCTTAGGAACATGTCTTTATTGTACACTTATCCTGTTCTCATTGGTTGGGGTATTCAACTGAGTGGGGGCCTTGCCTTGCCTAACATTCATATCTTAACTTTAAAACCAGGATTTCAGTTACCCATGCACATGTCTCTACCAAGAAGGATGTCAGTTTCCAGGGGTGTCTTGAGAAATTAAACTTTACTGGACACCTACTAAAAACAGAAGTCTTATTCCAAATAGTTTCTTATATTGGTACAGGTGACTTTCTTATGTTGGAGTCCATCCCTGTCGTGGCTTATAAAAGCAAAACTATAAGACCTCATACATAGGTGCAGGAAGTGCTGCATGGTAGTCGGTTCAGTTCCAAGCTTATTGTAGCTAACTACACAAAGTAGCCCTAACTTGAAACTGCCTGAAGTTTCAAGAATGGGGTTCTACTCAGCCAGGAGGGAATAAAGGACCTGAAATAAAGGGTTTGAAATGCAAAGAGAAAACACGAAGCCAAGTTGCGTCCCAATCAAGGCTCCACTTTACTGAGAATAAACCAGGGTTTTTATAGTCACAGGAGAAACTGAAAACAAGTCTCTAGATTATACTACAAAGAAAGTTCAGGTGCCAAAGTCCCCAGGTTCAGATCTTCAGGCAGTTAGCTGGCTGGCGTACTCAGGTAGTGGGCATGGTCAGGTGGCCTGACAAACAGTCAACAGAGAGCATCTGTCTTAGCTCCCAGGTGTTAGCCCCCAAACAGAGGCCGCCAGGAGTCCGGTGGATGATTGAAGGGTGGATGACTGAAGTCAAGAGGGAAGGTAGCACTAACTGACTTCTATTGTGATTTGTTTCCAAGAACACCAAAGCACAGAACATAACGGAATATGTAATCAACCAGGCCATGAGAAAATTTCCTAGTAACAGCAGAAATAGCATTTGAGAAAGTTTCCTTATAACATTAGTAAAAACACAAAAGTACAAAAAGCCAGGCTAGACATGCAACAGTTACCTAGGTTTTAACACTACTTAGGCTTAGCATTCTACCTAGGTCTAAACAGTCTCCCTAACGAATCTTTCCTTGTTCAAAACCGGAGAAGATTGACAAGGAAGTAGATTTAATAAAGGAAAATGATGAGTGAAGTTTTATACATACTGTTTGAGTTGTTATTTAACAGACAAGTTCAAATATTTGGGGAAAAATTGAATATGTATAATATACTACCAATAAAATCCATGTGCATTATGGCTTAAATTTGCATTATATATTATAAAATATAAAGTTTTAACACAAATGAATACATAAAACAGTGTTGTTATAAAAACTACACCTTTAACAGAAAAAATAGCTGTCAATTTCTTTCAGACATTCCCTCTGATTTTAAAAATTAAGTTGCAATCTCTCTCTCTCTCTCTCATATATATATATATATATATATATACATATATACATATATATATATGTATGTATATAAACTACCTCTCTTCCTTCCTTCCTTTCTTTCTTTCTTTCTTTCTTTCTTTCTTTCTTTCTTTCTTTCTTGTTTTTCAAGATAGTGTTTCTGGGTGTATGTAGCTTGTCCTGGAACTAGCTTGGTTGACCAGGTTGGCCTCAGACTTACAGAGATCTGCCTGACTTTGCCTCCCAAGTATTGGAATTAAAGGTGTGTACCACCATTATCAGTCTACAATAATTTTCTAGATCTACACTTGTTAGTTTAGAGACTCATATTTAATAGCTGTGCATAGAGAGGAGAGAAAACATCCAGTGCACATTGGGATGTAGAAAACTGAGCTCTTCTGTACTTAATCTTGGGAAACAATGGCTTCATCAAGTCAGAAGCAATATGACTGTTGGTGGCTTATATCTGAGATCCTGTTGGGGAACTTCCCTAGGTTGAAGGTAGCTGCCTTATATACGATTGTAGCTCTTCAGCAGAGGTGGTCCACATCTAATGAACAATTCACACCTGAATGTCCTAATTTTTTGCTTGGACCACCTGAGTGGTCCAAAGAAATGTATTCCTCTACTATTCAAGCTAGAGAGTATTTCCCTATGAAATACTATAGCATCCGTTTGGCTTGACATCTCTGCAACAGAAGCCAGTCTGCACTGCTAACAGTGCTGAGCAAATAGAGCCATTTCCTTCTGTTAAATCATTACGGGAAAATGACAGGCATTTTGAGGAAAACTGTCTGCAGTCTCTAGAATTTGGCAAACCTCTGACTCTTCAATTAAAGGAAGAAAGACAGAACTGGAGGCCAAAGAATGAGTTGGCTAATTGATAGTATCTTAGGAGCATGGGAAGGAGACAAGAAGAGCCTTCCAAGCAATAGAGCTGGCTGTTTGTAGTAAGGCTCTGGATTATTGATCTCCACTGTTGGGAACTCAGAAGTTGAGAAGGAGGGAAAACACCTCATAAGACTAGTACGCACTTTAGGCCAGCCTTGTGTCCAGAATGTCTGGAGACACTGTTACTCTTTATATTACCCTTCACTTTCTCATGTGATGAGACTTCTCATGTGATTACAGCTTGTGGTATATTACGACTTAATATAGGAGGCCTCAGAGCCATGCAGACTAAGACTTTATGAACACAATCGCTTTTCTTAACCTTTTCGGCCATTGACCCACGTTAAGGGAGGCCACTCTGCTCAGCAACCCCTGGAGGAGAGAGGGATCAGAGAATGGTGCAAGGCAGAGATGATCAGCACTATAGCTTTGCTCATCTACTTTATAAGTGGTGGGAGACTATCTGTTTCCAGGAAATGATTGACCTTATCACACTGTATTGTCAGAAACAGTTAGGTCTCAGGAATTCAAAACAAAATGTCTCAATTTTTGAGTACTTATTCTCTTTAACATTTTTCTGTCAGTTATTTAACTATATTCGTAAATTGGTTTTGTAATGTAACTGATAACAATCTGCAAAATTATGTGACTTTTTTGATTTCTCAGCATATAAATTATTGTATCACATAAAAGATAATAATATTTATGGCTTGTAATGAAGAATATTTATTATTATTATTATTATTATTATTATTATTATTATTATTATTGAAAGCTAAAATCAAATTTGGAGTTCTTTTTTTAACAAACATCCTAATTTTTTTATTAGATGTTTTCTTTATTTACAATATCTCCTTTCTCAGGTTCCCCTCCAAAAAAAAAAAAAGAAAAACTAAATAAAATAAAAAAACCAAAAACTAAAACAAATGCAAGTTAAATTCTATATAACTGAGATAAATCCCAGATTGAAGAATACAATTTTTTAAATTAATTATTTTATTTATTTACACTCCAAATGTTGCCCACTTCCTGGTATCCCTTGCAGAGTTCTTCACCCCATCTCCCCTCCCATTTTCCTCTGAGAGGATGCTCCCATCCTCAGGCATCCCTACAGGATTAGCCACACATTACCCACTGAGACCAGACAAGGCAATCCTCATGTATGCTGTTTGATTGGTGACTTAGCCTCTGGGAGCTTCCAGGGGTCCAGGTTAGTTGACATTGTTGGTCTTCCTATGGGGTTGCCATCCCCTTCATTTCCCTTAATCCTTCCCCTAACTCTTCTGTAGGAGTCCTTGACCTCAGTCCAATGGTTGGCTGTAAGAATCTGCATCTGTTAGCTGCTGGTAGAGGCTCTCAGAGGATGGGTGTGGGGCTCCTGTCTGCAAGCACAAGACAGCATCAGTAATAGTGTCAGGGTTTGGTGCCCACCTAGGGATGGATCCCAAGTTGGTCTGGTCATTGGATGGCCTTTCCTTCAGTCTGCTCCAAATTTGTCAGGAACAATTCTGGATCAAAAATTTTGAAGGTGAGTTGGTGGTCCCATCCCTCTAATTGGGGCCCTGTCTATTTACTGAGGGTGGTCTCTTCAGGTTCCATCTCCCCACTGTTGAGCATTTCAGCTAAAGTCACCCCCATTGAGTCCTGGGATCCTCTCACATCCCAAGTCTCTGTGGCTTTCTAGAGTCTTGTCCCACCCCCCATTCCTGGCAGCTGCATATTTCCATTCATTCTCCTGGCCCTCTGGGCTTTTCTTCTGTTTCATCCCCACACCTGATCCTGCTCCCCTTCCCCCTTCCTCTCTTGTACTCACATCTCTCCTTTCCTCTGCCTCCCAAGATTATTTTGTTCTCCCTTCTAAGTGGGATTGAAGCTTCCACACTTGGTCTGTCCTTCTTGCTTAACTTCTTAGGGTCTGTGGGGTTGTATTGTATATTTGACTAATATCCATCCACTTATCAGTGAGTACATAGTATGCATGTCCTTTTGGGTTTGACTTACCTCACTCAGGATGATATTTTCAAAAAGGAAGTGAAGGGAGTCTTTGCTTTAGAGGCAGGGGACATTTATCAAATGCGTGGTCCCTAGAGTTATTTAAATATTCTAAGGTCTAGTTCTCTCATCATGAGAACGGTAACATCTGATGAGTTTGACGCTGTGAGGATTAAGTAAAACCATATCTATATAAATATCTGAGAATGCCAAATAGAACCAATAGTTAATGTTCAATGTTAAATACATGAGTGAATATGTAGCTGTGTTCTTTTGAATGTTTACAGTTTGCCAGACACTAGCACACACTCCCACTAGTCCTCATTACAATGTAGATGTTATCCGTATGCATCATCCTATTGAATATATTTGATATGAGCTTATCTTAAATGAAAAACATGTTTAATTAAAAGTTTCAAGAAAAAAGCCTGTTACTCAAATAATAAACTCTAGAGCTGAGGTTTTAATGTTGGCTACTCCTTTTGAGAATCTATTCCTTAAAGATGCTTTGCCACCACAATTGGGCAGAAGGTAATTAAAATTAACCATAGAAAAGAAAAAGGGAGAGTGGAAAAGGGGACAGAAGGGAAGGGGATTAAAGGCCAGGACAGAACCTAGAAAAGGCTGAGGGAAACAAAACAAACCGAAACAAAACAAAACAGTTAAACACCTTAAAGAAAAGTTGTTTAACGTGAAATCCTTGCTTTCATTTCAAGTGCCTTGCCCACACAGTTCGTCTTGCTTAGAAGGTCACTCCTCTTTCTCTCTGCCTACTCTTTACAGCAGTCATTCTCTCTGCCTACTCTTTACAGCAGTCATTCTCTCTGCCTACTCTTTACAGCAGTCATTTCTGAGTTTAAGCAAACTCTCAGCTTCCAAGACCAGGACCAGAGTTTTTAACTTGACATGCTCATAACATTTTGAACTTTACTTCTATCATACCAGACATGCTTTAAAATTAACTAACTGGACATCCTTTAGCACAGAGACTTAAACCCAAGTTCTGTGAAAAGAGTGACTCTTCCCAGTGTTAAAGATGTCATGAAAAGAGAAACAGCTCCACTGTTGATAAATGAAGGTTATACATAGGAAGAATTAGAATTGTACCAGTGAAGGTTTTCTGAAGGAATACAAACAAAAGGTTAAAAATTAGATCTAAAAACAATCTACTTCAAATTCTTCCAAAAATTTCACTGATAATTCACACACTTAATTTTTTTTAACTTTTTATTGATTCCTAGTGAGTTGCATAGCATTCACCCCATAGCAAATTCCCTTCCCCTTAGATCAACCCTTTGA
>NW_022196897.1:53416329-53427233 GCF_008632895.1 Mastomys coucha
CACACACACACACACACACACACACACACACACACACATACACACACACAGCATAGAAAACATTTCATATTGGAAGCTGTAGTATATATCACAGTGCTTCCTACAGTATATCCATCTGTCCACACATCTTCATTTGGAAATGTTCATTGCAAGTGACTCATTGGTCTGGTTAAAGGTCTCCCTCCAGCCTCTGTGTCACAATCAATATTGGATCCTCACCAGGACTCCTCCAGGTCATCCCATTGCTGCTCTGTGTCATGGAGATCCTACAGCTTTGGATCAGCAGAACCAGCCATTTCATGGGTTCCAACACTTTGCAGGCGATAAAGATTTGGGGGTGGGGCAATTCAGAGCCTTGGATCTGGGCCTGGGTGGCAGCCAAGTTGGTAAGTATGCCAGCTTCCCTTTATCCACAACACCAGGGCTAATTCTCCAGCACTGCTCCAGCTAGGCCTTAATCCTCAGGAGGCAGGGTCAACTCTACTGCTCTCATGCCCTTGGGCAGGCTCACCCACACCCATGCCTCCAGAGCCATCTCTACTGTGCTGCCCAGTCAAGGCATAGGGCCCACACTCTCAGTTGCTACAACCTTCCAGGGCTGGGCCATCTCCACTGTGCTGCTCAGGTGAGGCACAGGGCCCACTCTCCTAGGTGTCACAGCCAGTTCTCCCACCTACTACAAGTGGCCAGGGGGACAGGGACAGGGGGGCATCACCTACACACCCATGCCACTTCAGTAGATGATAGCAAGGCTAGCTCTTTGCCTGGGGGCAGGCTCATCCCCACCCTGTTGATGATGACTAGTCCTACTGTGTTACCAAGGAGAGGTACAGGGCTCCTTAGTACTACAGCTAAGGGTTGGGGCAGGACCAGCTCTCCCCACTCATGACCCAGGGCAGCTTTCCTGACTGCCAGAGGTGGAAAGGGATAGGGGGCATTTCATCTGTACCCATGCTGCCTTGTGGCAGATGAGTGGTAGGGTCAGCTCTCCCATACAGCTCCTGGACATGCACGTGGTCCCAGGTGAGGGACAGCCCCTTGTTCTCTAATGGCAATTCATATTACCTTGGATATCAACACCAATGCCTGCCTCTGCATAGCCTTGGACCCAGACATTGCCCTCATTGGCAGATCAGGCTGGGATCTCACCACTGACCCGGGTGGTAGGACTGGTAATTCACAACAGGCTACTCCTCTCCACCCTTGATTCTTTAGTTTTATCTTTCTTCATAATGCTCAAGCTGCTCCACTTCTCTTTCTGTCCCATCTGACCACCACAGACTCATATATTGTGGTGGCTCCTACTGCAGGCTGACCATGTGGCTGGTAGGTCTCTGGGTGACACCATCCCTCTGTGCTGCAAGCCAGCAAGCATTTACCGTTTGCCTGTACCATTGTGTAGGAGAGCAGGTCTGTGGGTGGCAAGGTGGTCTGTAGGACTCTGTCTGCTTTCCTCCTTCCATCTGTACAGTGTGGTGGTAGGCAGGGCTCTGTTTATCTATGGCCCCCTCTTGCTGTGGTTCAGGGCAAGTCTGTTGTTGCCTTTTGCTACCTGCACCTAGAGGCTTGCTGGAACACTAGTCTCTGTCTTCATCCTGCAATACACTGCCTGGATTTTATTTCATTTTTATGTATCCTAGGCATAAAACAGCTTGGGCCACCAAACCAGGCACCAAGCTAGGATGACCAAAGGACTGCCATGTTCTCTGACCCTGACTGATATAAAAACAACACCACACCAAAAAAAGATGTCTACTTGCCCATTGCCAGAAGGATTACTCACTTGTTTTTTATTCTAAAAGCTAAATTAGACAAAAGAACTATAAGAAAAATCATTTTATTGGCCAATATTCCATCCTCTGCTACATATACAGCTGGAGCCATGGGTTCCTCCATGTGTACTCCTTGGTTGGTGGTGTAGATCCTGGGAGCTCTGGTTGTTGATATTGTTGTACTTCCTATGTTGTTGCAAACTCCTTCAGCTCCTTCAGTTCTTTCTCTAACTCCTCCATTGAAGACCCTGTGATCAGTCCAATAGTTGGCTGTGAGCATTCTCCTCTGTATTCGTCAGACTCTGGCTGAGCATCTCAGGAGACAGTTATATCAGGCTCCTGTCAGGATGCGCTTCTTGGCAGCCACAACAGTGCCTGGGTTTGGTGACTGTATATGGGATGGATCCCCAGGCGAGGCAGTATCTGGATCACCTATCCCTTAGTCTCTGCTCCACACTTTGTCTCTGTATTTGCTCCTGTGAGTATTTTGTTTCCCCTTCTAAGAAGGACTGAAGAACCCAAACTTTGGTCTTCCTTCTTGAGCTTCCTGTGGTCTGTGAATTGCATCTTGGGTATTCTAAGCTTCTGGGTTAATATCCACTTATCAGTGAATGCATACCATGTGTGTTCTTTTGTGACTGGGTTACCTCACTCAGCATGATATTTTGTAGTTCCATTCATTCACCTAAGAACTTCATGAATCCATTGTTTTTAATAGCTGAGTAGCACTCCATTGTGTAAATGTACCACATTTTCTGTATCCATTCCTCTGTTGAAGGACATCTGGGTTCTTTCCAGCTTCTGGCTATTATAAATAAGGCAGCAATAAACATAGTGGAGCATGTGTCCTTATTACATGTTGGAGCATCTTTTGGGTAAATGTCCAGGAGTGGTATCACTGGGTCCTCAGGTAGTAGTACTATGTCCACTTTTCTGAGGGACCACTAGACTGATTTCCAGAGTGGTTGTACCAGCTTGCAATCTCTCCAACAATAGAGAAGTGTTCTTCTTTCTCCACATCCTCACCAGCATCTGCTGGCACCTGAGTTTTTTATCTTAACCATTCTGACTGGTGTGAGGTAGATCTAAGGTTCATTTTAATTTGCATTTCTCTGATGACTAAGGATGTTGAACATTTCTTTAGGTGCTTCTCAGTCATTTGGTATTCCTCAGTTGAGAATTCTTTGTTTAGCTCTAGGGTCATTTGAATGTCTGGAGTCTAATTTCTTAACCTTTTTGTATATATTGGATACTAGCCCTCTATCAGATGTAGGATTGGTAAAGATCTTTTCCCAAGTGTTAGTTGCCATTTTGTCATATTGACTGTGTCCTTTGCCTTACAGAAGCTTTGCAATTTTATGAGGTCCCATATGTCAATTCTCGATCTTAGATCATAAGCTATTGTTGTTCTGTTCAGGAACTTTCCCCCCGTGTGCATGTGTTTATGTCTCTTCTCCACTTTTTCTTCTATTTCTTATAATCCCAATCATTGATCTCTTTTTGTAGCCTCTAATCTTTGAAGGCCATGAAGTTTATTTTTTCATTTTGAATAATTTTTTCATCTCTAGGATTTTCAGTGATTTAAATATATTTTCTAGTCTTCCTTTTATATCCCAGTGACCTCTAATTCGTGCCTATAGTTATATAATATATAATATCTAATTTTATGTTATAATTGGCTTATTCTATCATTTATATTTTGACTGAAAGTTTTATGGTAAGGGGCAAACATTTCCATTCCTTTTCCACATTGAATGCCAGTTTTAATGAAATGTTGGGCATAGACAGAGGAGATAGCTCTGTTGGTAAGTTGCTTGCCACACAAGCATGACAACGTGAGTTTAATCTCTGACTCCCAAGTAAAAAGGAACATGCATAGTGCATGCTTTGTCATCTTAGCTTTGGGGAGAATGGGAAAGGGAATCCCCAGTGCTCACTGGGTAGCCAACCAGTATAGCAAAACCTATGGCCTTCAGCTTCAGAAAAAGAAACAGTAAGAGGGAAGTCCTATGAGATGTTTCAATGAATAAAAGGTACGTGCAGCTAAACTTAACATTCTGAGTTCAATACTCTGGTTCCACATAGGGGAAGGATAGTACTGACTCTTGCAATGTATCTTTGGACACTCACACACATGCTTTAGTAAGTTCATGTCCCACGTGCATAGATACACATGTGCATGTGTAAAAAATTCAATAATTATTATTTAAATTAAAGACAGATTAAAAGATGTTAAGAAAAACACTTGGTTTGCCAGTCTCTCAGCCATGCTTTAATATGTGCATGTGCTGAATTTGCACACATACAAAATTATGTAAGATACTGAATGCTGGGCAATGTGAATTTTATATTATTGATGATTTTATTTCATTTTTCCCTTAAGTTCAACAAGTTATCTTGTTATTTGTAGATCTTTCCTTTGTGACATGTTATAAAATATGTAGAATAGTATTTAAGTCAAATCTATAGTAGTATTTAATGCAGGACAGAGAATCTTAAGTTATGTTCAGCTCACTTTTGTCATTTCATATTCTTGTATGGTCTAATGCTTAATCTCTAAACATAATGTCTTCCATGCACTTTTATTCCTTTGTCTTATGAGATAGTAGTGTCTATTATAGTTATTCTTTAAAAATGGTATCAAAGTCTCAAACCTCATCATTAAATAAACAAACAGATCCCCAGTTACTATGCTCTGCACTATGACAGCTGAGATGTTTTCTTTTCACATCAGTATATTTATTGATTATGCATTAAACAAAAGAGGAGCAGAAAATAAAAATAACTAAGAAGTGGAGAATATGACTCTAGCAGAATAATTATAGAAAACTCTTCAACAATGTAGGACTAGGATTAATAGAAGGTTATCTTCTCTTAAGTAGAAAATAATAATCACACATTCAGGAAATATTGATAAAATTGTTATCAAAATACAAAATACAAAAGTACACAATAAGTGAAACACACAGACAGACAACATTGCAGTCAGACATACAAATACCTGTAAGTGCTATTTAATAATTCATAGTATGATATGCCACATTACTGTTACTTGTTTAGTATTCGTGTAAACGGTCAAGAGTGTTGTTGTACCTCTACAATATGTCCTAATCATGGTCCTATCTGGTTTCATACTAGATTGTGCCGATATCCTTGGCTGGTTGAGGTGTATCTACAAAGGATGTGATATTTGAAATCTAATACATAGTCTCTGATGGGGAAAGTAGTGCTCTCTATTTTGTTCTTACATAATAAAAAGATAATGTAATCATGCTGAAAACTCACGATATTTATTCCAGGAAGGCACTTGGAGTCAATTGATGCTTCTTGTCCTTGGTGTTAAGAAAATAGCTGAGAATGGATTCATAGCCTTCAAGCTGTTTCATTAGACACACATCAGGACTGGATCCTGCTCGAAAACCACTTACCCAATTATAAGGTAGGTTTATGTTAGAAGCTTTGGTTTCTTACTTTCTCTGAAATATTACTCTGGATTTTGATTCTCGAGACTTCAAAATGTTTCCCATCTCTGTTTTTTGTTGTATTTTTGATTACTCCTACAATATATGGAAGCTTTTTGCAGAAAAGAATGCAGGTCAACTCAAGCTAATGCACATAAAATCAATACCTTCCTTGCAAAGCTTTTCATCACAATCTCTTCCTGCGTAGATCAATAGATAATGAAGGTATCCAGTTACTTCCCTCAGAGTGTATTTGGGAATAGCATTAAGTGAAGAGAGCATGAAATGGCCACCTGTTTATAATCATAAATCATGTATGAGGCAATTTCTGTGTGCATCAAATGCTGCTGTGGTGGAGAGCCACACTGGCTTAATGTACTTGGGGGACATTCCAATAGAATCTTTGCATGAATTTACTAAACCCAGAGCTTTCTTCAGCAAAAAGTGAGATGAAGACATTATAATATATTTAATAATTAACTAAAGAAGAAATACAGCCTTTTAGAGATAAATCTTTCTCACTTCCTGTGACTTAAAACAATATATCTCTTTTAATTATACTAGCATCCCTGCTGAGAAACGTTCCTTGTCCTAAGATATGAAAACATATCACTCAGTTGAAAGAACAAATAAGTTTCTGGACCTGAACTATGAAGCATGATTGAAAGATCAAATAATATTGATTATTTGATAATCTTGGTAGCTCTTTCACATATGGATACAAAATGATATTAATGTACTCAGTTTTTAAGAGACTGTATTGCAGGGGTAGACAGTGCCTCTCATGCCTTTAATCCTGACACATGGAAAATAGATGTAGGGAAACAACCTTGAGTTCAAGGCCAATCTTGGCTGTGTATTATGCTCCAGGCCAACTTAAACTACAGAGTAAACCCCTGTCTTAATCATAACTAACAAACCAAACCAAACCAATCAAACAAACAAACAAAACAAATATTAAAAAAATCTTTGGGATAGGATGTCTAGTCCTTGGGCATCATGACAAGTGGTGATATAGCTGTGGCTATGGTAGATTGAATTTCCAACCTAATTTTCAGATCTGCCATGCCAGTTTTCAATGCCATCAACTGAATGAGCACTCATTTTTCCCCACATCCTCTCCAGCCAGCTTTTGTTCTCCCTTGCTTTGTTTATCTCAGTCATTCTGATTGGAGCAAGGTGAAATATCAATGTTGTTTTAATTTTCATTTCCCCAATTGTTAAGAATGATGAATACTTTGAGGTATTTCTTAGCAATTTATCTTCTAATAAGAATTCTGTTCAGGTCCATTTTAACTTGAAAGTTTTATTTTAATTATTTTCTAAACTTTGAATAATATTTATTCAACTAAATATGTAAATACAACTTACTGAGTTTATATAGTATTACTTGTATTCATATGATGACTTAGTATAATATTATTTGGCTCAAATCTGGCAAAGAGTAATACTGCTCCCTCAGCAGTTCTTAAATACCTATAGGTATTTATCTAAGGTTGAGACCCTGTGGTATTTCTCCCATTCATGTTGACATGGTAATTGATACTGTGATTGTTCAGATTCTTTTTGGATGGACAGATTATTGAGATTTCATGGGTGCAGCTTCATTATAATATCTAGAAAACAATTTCACAGCAGATTTGGTCCTGTGGCTCTTTTAGACATCCTATCCCTTCTTCTGCAATGGTCCATGAGCCTTAGAAGCTGTTTGCTAGATGTATCTACTGGGGCAGTGAAATGTTGTTCTCTGCATTTTGGCCAGGTGTAGCTTTCTGTAAAGGTCCTTTTTTTAATGTAGAAAGAAGAGTCTTTGATGAGATATAGAGCTGTACATCTCTGTGAATATAGAGATAAGTATTTATAATGCAGTTGGGGGTAGTTTAGGAAGGCAGCAGTAGTGGTTTCTCCTCTAAGATTCATAACCACACTAGCCATGGGAGGTTGGATGATTATCTTCCTGTTGAGCAACCCCTAAATTCAATCAGACTGCTGTTGGATATCTTTGAGACATAAGTGCTGTTATTAAACTTTTTTTTTGTTTTAAAATAATTTATTCCTGAGCCAGACGTGTTATTAAACTTTTAGGAATACCTCCCCATGCTTGTCATTATTGTGGTTCATAGGCATCACAACTAGGTAAAAATGTTGGTTGCCTTTCTCCCTTGGGAGCATGGATATCAATTCTAACATTACAAAAGCTAGTCCTCAGGGAGTGACTTTGGGTCAGGTCCAGCTCCATTGTCTGCTATAAGTGGTTGCTATCTTCAGCAAAAGGAACATATCTTCAACTTTTTGGAGGTAACAATGGGCAAGAGAAATAGCCTATATTGTGTGAGAGTCTCTTAGTTTCCTCTTACCAACAACTCAAAAGCAGGCTTATGAATACCTGGGGTTGGGTTAGAAAATCAACAGTTTTCTGGGCAAGCAATATCTCCCAAGAGGCATTGAACACAAAAATCATTGATTCATTGTAACTGTATGTCTCATTGATACATTGTAACTGTATGTCTTCTAGAGGCAGCCTCTCTCCCTCTCTAGCAGCATGGTAACCATCTGAGAAGCAGTCCCTCTCTGGTTCTGCTAGGTTGGTGCTTTGAAAGCAATAAGACTTAATACTCATGAAAATAAATTGTCCAAGTAGTCCATCCTGGCTTTGGTACTAAGGAAATGATTTTCTCAGGACAGGATTCACGTAATTGGAAGTTGAAGGGAAAGAAGAAAAGGAATTGGTGTAAAAGTTGTCAAAAATATTTTCACCTTAATCACATGTAGATGTTTATGATGTGGTCAACAGCTGGGCCAAGTTCAATGTGCTTTCAACACAGCAATCGTACGATATGTAATTCCATTAGTAATTAAGATTGAAATATTTTTATATCACTTTCTTTGAGGACTGTTGCCTTTTCTGGATAGCAGCTTTTGAGGTGAGAAAGTTTATTTTTCATAGGTTTGTTTGTTTGTTTGTTTATTTTGTGCCTGTTTAAATCCATTTAAAATCCAGTAGAAAAGTGGAAGAGCCAGAGGGAATGGAGGGCACCAATAAAACAAGGCCCTCTAAATCAATGCAGTCAAAGCTCCTATGACCTCAGATTTGGAGTCAGCATACACAAGGCCTATATAGTTTGTACCATCCTCTGTGTGCATACAGTAGCTGGTAGTTTAGTATTGTTATGGAACTCATAACTGTGTGTAAAAGAGTTGGTATATGATTCTTGAGGCTTCTTTTGAGTGCTTAGCTCTGTCAATTTGTCCTGTCCAACACTGATCTATTCATTTGTGTTTAATTTATAGTATAGTATCATATAGTTCTTTAGAAGACTCTTTGTTTTCTAAGTGAGACAGAAAGGACGAGGATTCAGATGGCTGGGGAAGTGGAGAGGAAATGAGAGGAGTAGAGAGAAGGAAAGCCATAATGAGGCTATATTATGTGAAACATGTATTTTTCAATAAAAGGAAACCATTTTAAAAATAAAACAAAACAAACCATTAAAAATAAATCTCAAAAAAAATGTGATTCTGAATGAGAAAAATGAGAGCAGGTTTGTTGATATGGACTCTATTGATTCTGTCCAGCATATATTTTGATATATCAAGTTCAGAAAAAATGACTCCATGGTGGCATTCTACAATTAAAAAGTAGTAACAACCCATTGTAAACTCTTTCAAAAAATTTATGTACAGGGAATATTACCAAATTTATTTTTATGCCAATATTTTCTGATATAAAATTCAGACATTGTAGAACAAAAGAAAAATTTACATCATTGTCTGCAATTAACATGAACGCAAATTCATCATTGAAATATCAGCAACCTTAGAATGGTCATCCATTCAATCATGTTGGATTTATCATGGAAAATCGATGTTGAATCAGCATATGTAACTTTATCTGTATGATACACCACAACAAAAGACCAAAATTTAAAAAAAATATATAATTACCTTAACTCAATAATTATAGAAAATGCATTTGACAAAATTCAACACCCTTTTATGATAAAAAACCTCTATAAATATGAAATATATGGAAATGCAATAAATATCATATGTGATAAACTTACAGTCAATACACATTTAATGATAAAATGTTGAAAGTATTTTATTAAATTACCTGGAATGACAAAAAAAAGGAGTATAATTTTTCACAATCTTATTTATCATATAACTGAGACATCTAGATAGACAGGAAAAATAGACATGAAAATGATAAAAGAAATAGCAATATCTCTGTTTGTGAAAACATGACAACTGAATATACTATCACAATACAATTCCAGATGCTTGTTGTAGATTTTGTAGTCTGTTAAGTAAAGGGGGATCAAAGAGCATTTTTTAAAATTTAGCATTTAAATAAAATCAAAATATCATTAAAAAATCCTACCCCAAGCCAGAGGAATCGAGGAAGTTTCCTTGTCTTTTGTTCAATGATACGGAAAGCAATTGTAAAAGCAATGCAAGGCTACAGGAAATATTAAAAAGGTTCTTCATGTAACTGTGTGATTTTAGTGAATAATTTCAACTACTACAGCAAAACATTTTTTATTTGTTAAAGCAGGGTGAGTTAGAAGAACATTATTTTAATTATAATATCATACTCTTTGAAAATAAAGTCACTGTATTTATGTGTCTTATGAAACAAATCACATTTCATATAGATTGATGTTAAAATACTTAGTTAAGAAAATGTTAGCATATTTACAGCATTGTTGAGTAGTCATCAGTGTTTAGTTACAGATGATTTCATCACTTTGAAGGTAACACATTGCCACACCCAGCCATTCCCCTTTCTCTTCTCTGTAGAGTCCCTAGCTACTACTTCAGCATTTTCAGACTGCAGATATTCTGATCCAGAACATTTCTATAAATGAAATAATACAATATGTATTGTTTATGTGAGGCTTTTTTTATTTAGCCACCTGTCTTAATGTTGCACTATATGTTGCTACTTCAGACACTTTTGTAGATAAATAATTCTCGTTGTATGAAAATAACTCATTATACTCATCCATCTATCAGCTGATGACATTTAAATCACTATATATTTATCTATTGTAAATAATTGTATTCTAAATATTTTTGAACAAAAAATCCACAAAATAACTGCTTTTCTTTACAATAATGACAACTTGTCTGAAAAAGTTAATAAAGAGTTCAATTCCATTTACAGTGACATAAAATATGTAAATGTGAATTTATCCAAAGTGCTAAGCTATCCATATACCATAAACTATCCAATACTGCTGAAACATTTTATTATAGAGTATGTGACATAATAGATGAAAATATATGTGTATGGATTTAAAGAATTATAATTTAGTAATTATTTAAAAATTATATTCCCATTTAAGGGACTATTAAAATATCCACATTATCAAAAGTTATCTACAAATTCAATGTTATTACTTCTATAATCCCAATAAAAATTTCTATTGAACTATCTAGAAAAAATACCCCAAATTTCTATGAAACAACAAACATCATTGAAATACTCTTCTAGGTTAACATGAATAAAAATCCAGAAGCTGGAGCAGCCTACTGGCTGATCTAAACATCTACTGGAATACTGTCAGCAAAGAATTCCACCACATTCATTTTGATGTGACATGGTGATAAGATTTGTCATAAACACAGACATCCTGTGATGTATGCATACCACGGACCAGGGTTTCTT
>NW_022196897.1:53427243-53427387 GCF_008632895.1 Mastomys coucha
GGGTCCCCTGTTCCGCGGGAGTAGGGATTCTGGCCAGGTGGGCATGGGATTCGGCTTTGACAAACAGACTACACATAGGTGGTGTAAAATCTGAGTGTATTTCTTTTAAAAAATGACATGAGGCTTTTACAATCATTGCAAAAG